>NW_009648369.1:5980387-5993147 GCF_000708025.1 Charadrius vociferus
CTGTGGATTGCAGCATCTGCCTTTTGGTGTTTAAGTTATTCAGTGGTAAACATGATGCTCAAAACCCAGTACTTTACCAGGTCTGCGTGGGACATTTTTCTGTGAATGTGATTTACCCTATGTCATCTTTAACACTCGCTAAAAGGTAACTGAATCCCTTCCATGAAAGCATAAGGCAATTATTCACAGTTACAGCATCCCTAAGCTACTGAAGCATAAAATTAATTACAAATATACATGATGTGGTTGGTCCAGTCCCAGTCCACGTGTCATGAATGGGAAAATTGGTAACACTAGGAATAAATCTTCCACTGACATGATCAGCAAACCTATGACTGAGATGACAAAAGACCTTTAAAGACCTGTTTTGACTAGAGCAGCTTTATTTTCTCAGCTTCATTTGAGTCAAAATTAAGTGGGCCTGCATGCACTATCTTCAACTGTCAGATGGACTAATTCATTTATTTGGCAAGTGATCTCATTCCCTGGTTAAAAATGTTGCCCCAATGACAGAATTAAAGAAGTAATGTACCGAAACCAGCACCGAGTGCAGAGGAGGCAGGAAATTTTTAAGTTAATTTTGTTGCTGGTCTGGCCAACTTTTACAAACAGGCATAACTCAACAGGGATGCACCCATATGAAGAAATTTCCAATACTAGCTCACTTTTGAGGTTAATCTAAGAAAAAAATACCCATTAATTTCAAATATCCTTTTCATAGGAACCTTTTTGTTCAATGGCACCATCCACCGTTGCAGAGGTTGCATGCAATTGGTGAAATGATTGATTGTGATAGCTATTCTGTAGTATCTGCTACAGTCTACCAAATCAGTGATACATTAAAAAAAAACAACATTGGATGAGCATTCCCAAGGCTCATATTGCTATTTATTTCTAGCCATGACCTAGTGTCAAACCTAGAACACGGAAAAAGGTAAGCTTTCCTCCCCAACCAGGTCCCCCACCTCTGATCTTAACCCCTGCTTGGGAACAAGCTTGTGAACAAGTTACTAGTAGTTCTCATTAAGTCAGCGTAGGTGAAGCTCAGATCCTTACCTACCTGTGAATGTACTCTAGCCCTTCACTAAGAGCACGGCAACGCATTCTTTAGTGAAAAGAGATGTTATTTAAGAGTTGCTGAGGAACAAGTGTTTGAACACTGTATGTTACCAGGGTAATCATCTTACTGAAAGCTTCTGGCTTAGTTGATAGTGCATTAACTTACTATTTCTTGAACAATAATAAAAATAATAGCACACTCTTCAGTTCAGCTCCCTTCTTGCTTCTGGCAAGTTTCCCTTCATGTTTCTGCTCTGACTCTTGCTTTCTTGTAGGATCGGTACCATCTTGCTCTCTTCACCTCTGATCTTATTGACACTTTAGCAAGGTATACAATTCCAATTGTTCACAGAAATATACATATATACATTCACAGAAAATGAAATATAGATTCAAACAGATGTAAAGATGGTTTGCAGGGATTTTTATTTCTTTTTCCCCTCATAATCTGTTTACACGGGAACATCAATTAGAGGCTTTTTGCTGTTATCTGTCCACCTTCTCTGTGTTTGGGCCATTCAGCCAGCAGATGGGAGCCTCTGATTTCAATCCCAGAGGCAACTTGAGGTAGCATACTCTCAACGAAGCATTACCCACAAAGCTAAAGTAAGGTGTGTTTTTCCCAATAGTCCTCTTTACTGGACAGTTTGTTAACAAAATAACCATTTTTCTCCAGTCTCCAACTCACTCTCCCTGCCCTGAACCTGCCTTCAGCTGATCTAGCCTAACTTAACAGTAGCAAAATAAGTAGAGGTCAGACCAATTCTTCCCCAATTACTTTCAGCACTCTGTTCCTTCCTTCTCCAGGGAAGGGAGACAGGGACAAAAGGCTGTGCCACTTCTCCATTAAAAAAATCATGTTCAAATAAACCAATGTCTTTTTATTTAATGTATTTCCTAATGTCTCATTTGTAGTGAAGAAAATGTCCATCCTAGGATTGTATTCCTTATCCATTCCTTTATAGACTATTTTCCACATTATTTAATTGTTTCTTGAGTTTTCATGACTTCAGATCATAATGAGCCACTATGTCAATGGAAGAAAATAAAAAGTCACTCTGAAATCTGTGCCTTCTTTTATGCTTTGTTAGACTTCACTATTCAAATCTTTTTCTATTCAAATATACTTCAGCTATGAAAGAAACATGATAGTGCTTCTGCTATGGAATATGTGGTTATTGCCATAACCCATCTGGTATTCTATTCAAATTCTTCAGCTATGAGAATTTGCTACTGCAAATACACTTCACTCAAAACATCTATGTAAAAGCATTTAACATTCTCATTTGATGTTCTTGACTCTTTGTGTTTCAGCATGCTCACTGTAAGGCTGCTGCTGGCTTTTGTGCCCATCTCTGCTTCATCTCTTTTGTTATTAACGCTTGCTTTCTACTTCAAGCTTTCATCCTAGGGACTGCAGTGAATTGGAAAAAGCACCCTGCAAAATAGCTCCACCCCTGTAGCTAGGAATAAATAGTGCTAAGAAGACTAGCCAAGCAGCTGACAGGTCTTGACCATTGCTTTTTATGCTATTTGTGAATATTCCTCATGTTCTGCTCCTCATCTGATATCTATTTACTGCTTTTGTATGCTGAGTGTCAGGCCTTGGGGTCAGGGATCACTTTTCATGATGCGTGACAGCGCTTAGAGAACAGGGTATGAGTGAGATCGTGTACTGCAAGTTAACAGCACCTTGATGGGAGTGTGGATAGCAGAGCGTTAGCTCCTCCTGTTATGAAAGCTGCTGCTGTGGTCCTCATTTACACACAGTCAGATCACACGCTGCTTGCCTTGGAAGCAGTCCACTCTCAAGTGTTTGTTTTGTTTAAAAACAGAGATCTAGAGCTGGACGAAGAGCAGCAAGGAACCATTTAATTGCCCCATTTATTGCCTTTAAAAGACCAGGACCATTTCTGTGGGTTTTTTGGAAAAGGAGCTCATTTGTTCTTAAAAATGGGGCCCCGATGTTTTGGCTTTGTTTCTGGCAAGCGGAGAACTTTCAGCCTACCAGACGTAGGATGCTCTCTGGCAGGAGCTGCCAGTTCACAGGCTGTGATAGGGCTTCTCTCCTAAGTTGATTGGCTGGAAGAGCTACACACATCACTTTCTGTAATTTTTTTTTTTTTTTAAAGCTTGTTTTCTTGGACATGTGTAGGAAGATGAATCCCAATCTACATTTCATGCTCCCATTGGTCTTAAGACCTTGTACAGCTGTTCAGTTAGTGGACCCATTTAACATCATATATTACAGTGGTTAAAGTTTTTCTAGCAGTAAATTTGGTCCACACGTATGACCAAATTTAAGGCTCATCTCCATAGTGCAGTCTGATAAATACAAATATTGTGATGGAAAACATAATCACTTTTACACTATGAAGTTAAACAATGAGAAACTAATATTTTCTTTTTTTTTTTCCCCCCAATAAGTAAGTTCAAAGGATCAAAGAAATCTCAGTGTGTAATAATACACAGAGTCTGTTGTCATCTGTTGTTTCAAGGTTCCTAAACATGACAATGAATGTGAAGCAAAGTTGACAGATTCAAAAAAGAGTAATGACTGTAGAGAACAGAACAATAAAAAAAATATTATCTTTACCCATTTTATCTAAGTTTTAGAACAAGGTTTACGTCAGTAGGTTTATCAGCATTTTCTC
Source organism: Charadrius vociferus (assembly GCF_000708025.1). Taxonomy (NCBI): domain Eukaryota; kingdom Metazoa; phylum Chordata; class Aves; order Charadriiformes; family Charadriidae; genus Charadrius; species Charadrius vociferus. The sequence continues at coordinate 5,984,101 of NW_009648369.1, forward strand.
TACCATTTCCTTTCACGAATACATGGTTTAACTATATATATATATTGATTTTTCTTTTCAGAAAGATGAAGAGACCACATAACTGAGAGGAGAAAGAAACAGTTGAAAGAATAATTTGGGATCATTTAGCATTAATTGTAAGCTATGTGCAAATGTATTCTGCATTGCTATATTAGCTACTCCAAAAGGAAGAATTCCCTGAGAGCAAGGAGTGGCTCTGGAAGTAGCCATACTTCATGGATGGTTTGTAATCTGCAGGCAACCGTAACTGAATGGAGTATGTGTTACAGTAGCGGTCACCTTTTAGTGTTTGTATGTGCCTGCCAGGAAGAGCTCTAGGTTTTGATCTGAGAAAGACACTTTTTTCGTGTTATATTTGGAAGTGACTGGGGTTTTTAGGAGTTCCTCCCCACTACACTTCTAGTAAGAAGATTGTAGAAAGTTGAGCTAGGTTAAACTCATTTCTTCACTTGGTTCAGACTGGGGCTTTAAACCTGGGTTTCCCATGCAACTGGGAACAGCCAATGGTTCTACAAGGAACCATTTTTCTTAATATCAGTGCTTACTCCCACACAAAGATATTAATGTTAAAATTACATTGAACATTCAAAATTGGAGTACTGTCCTCTACCAAAAGTGTCACTGGTGTGGCATCTGCCTTTCAGAGGGCACTGTGATTTGCACCTTATCAGCAATATTTACAGTTTAATTTCTAACCCCCTCTTTTCACAGCTTTTCTCTTCAGTACTTTCTCTTAGTTCCACATTCCTAATGCCAATAATTATTTTTTTCCACTTTTCCACTTTTTTTGCTCAGTTTTCCTACTAATTTTCTTACTGTATTTAATACTGTTTTAAATATCCCCTGTCTTGCTACTACTGCTCTGCAGGGTCCTGCTGAGCAAATTGGCACTTTAAGTGGAGGCACTTCATGTAAGTGACTAACAGCCACCCCTGGTGAGATACTTAAAGAAACAATTGCACTAAACTGTACCTCTTGCTTTGAACAAAAATAGATAGAAGGGAAAGAACTCCAGCTAACAGGAGATTATAATTCAAGTTTCATAGAAAGTATGAAACTATGTAAAGCCTTTGAGACCTGTAAAACTGCAAGAGGTTTTTCACAGTTAAAGGGAAAGATTAACTCGTTACTTGGGAACCTGGGCTTAAAGTCGGTGAAGCCACACAGTGTTATTAAAATATTACGACTCCTAAGACATCTGCCTTGTCATCATTAAAGATATTCTCTACTCACTGAATTATTATCCTGTTCTATTTTACTTGGAGTAGCCCTTAAACTCAACTTAATTTTGATTAAGGATAGACAATAGAATTGTTATGTTTCTCATTCTGTATTATTTATGGTTGCCTGAGACCTTTCTGAAAACATTTTTCATTGGCAACATCAGTTTGACAACACGTTTCAGACTGATTTTTTTTTTTTCCCCCAGAAAGATTTTTAATTTCATTTCCATTAAGACCAGGTTTTTGGGGACACTTTATTTTTTCAGGTCAAAATGAAGAAGTATCCTGTAGGTCAGTGAGTGGGATCATTACCCGCAATGTTCAGTGCTCGATGGTCAAATCCATTATCTGAAACAAACAGCAGATTAATGGTTACTTTGTGATGGCCCAATGCCTGGTTTTGTTCTTTGGGGGTTTGTTCCCTTTTTTTTTCTGAATACCCTTAATTTTTCCCTGCCATGGAATTAGACAATGTTCTCTGTACATAGCTCAGAAATTAGAGTACTTTGCTAGCCTAACTCCATTCTCCCATTTTATCTCGTGTTTTCTACATAGAAAATGTACACGTCATCCCCAAAGCATAATCACAGGTATGGGCCAGCTCCCAGGGAAGATCCCCTTTTGTCTTGGATGTTATTAAGTGTTCCATCCCTTCTTTCCCTTCTTACTTGGTATTCTGGATGTCTAGTATATGGAAGTGCAGACTTCACAGCTTGAGATATTTCCTTAACGTAGGCAGCGTACGGCCATTGTTTTCCTTAGTTTTTATAGATACACGGATAGCTATTTCTTCCTAAGTATTTGAATTTGTATACACTAAGAGTCCAAGTGTAATGCTATAGAACTGTCAAGTTCTTATCTTTGAGATTAATTCACTTATCTAATTAAAGACATTTGGTCAGGATGAAAAAGAGTTTTACCTCCTCTAAGGTACAATCTGGGTTTCATTGAAATCTGTGGAAAAAGCTTTTACAGATTTCATCAGAGTTATGATTTAACATCTAATTAGGAAATGTTATTTTAAAATGACATATTAAAGGTTTTCTTGAGGGGAGAAGTGTAGGAAATTTTCCTGAACACAATTGTTATCCAGTAGCCAAATCAGCAGAATGGAGAAATAGTTATTTTTTTCTTGATGATTTTATATTTTAATATAATACTATATATAAAATAAAAGTAAAATTTGTGGGGTTTTTCCCCTAGATATTTCAAAGCAATAGAATAAACAAAATTCTCTACAGCTTTGTATGCCAACTAATCATCAATTGACAATCTGTTTACAATGTTTTCTGCCAATATGAATATTTAGTTCATATCATTTTTCCATTTCATTCCTAGCACAAAAAATAAGGAAAAAATACAGCAATATAAAAACATATTAAGGGAGAGAAGAGACCATGAAAGAGAGGTTCATACTAATTATGAGCAACTTGCTAGCAATGTAGCAAATAGCCTCTGATTTATGTGGCTGAAGGTAAAATACACTTTCAATATTTCTCATAGTTTTGTGAGGATGATGGATGATCTGTTTTGCTATTGCAATTTTAGTAATTGCACAGACCTAGGGTAAAATCCATTCTTCTGACTCACTCTGGAGATAAAGGCATGAATAACTGGCCATTTTGACATCACAGAAGTGCTGTTTTACTCTTTCTTTATAAACAGGAACCCAAACTCATTTTTGTTCAGAGCCACCTATTTTCTCTCTAAACTAACCCAAGATTCTAGACAACTTCCAAAATTAATATCTGAGTAGCACATAGTAGGCAGACCACAATCCATGAGGAAAGTAGCTCGTTTGTATATTTTTACTTTATTTATCTGACTAGAATAACAATATTTCATTATAAGCTTGGAGGTGGCCTTTCAAAGGAGAGGAAGCAGGATTTATTTATGCCATACTGTTTTATGCTGAACTGCTTGCTTATTTTTAAGGTTTGTTGATCTGGAGTTGAAAAACAGAATAAAAATATGCTGTCCATTCTTTATAATAAAATACCTGGAGCCCCAAATGAACAGATGACCCCTGGAAGAGCTGACCCAGAGCCCCAAAGGATGAGTCGACTCTAAAAAACTGACCCAGAGCCCAAAATGATGAACCCAGAAGAGCTGACCCAGAGACTCAGAGGATGAGTTGGCCCCTGGAAAAGCTGATGCAGAGCCCCAAAGAAGGAGCTGGTGCCACTGAAAAGCCAACCTGGAGCTTTGATAGATAAGACAGCCTTTGGAAAAGCTGACCTGGAGCCCCACAGAATGATCTAGCCCCAGGAAAACATGACCTGAAGCCTCAGTGAAAGAACCAGCCCCTGGAAAAGCCAACACAAAGCTCCCAAGGAAGAGCCAGCAGCAGAGCCTCAAAGGAAGAGACTACCCCTCAAAAAGGTGACCCAGAGCCCCAGAGTACAAGCCAGGATTTTGAAAAGATGACCCAGAGCCCCAAAGGAACAGACAACCTCGAAAAAATCTGTCCTGGAGCCCTAAAGGAGAAACTGGCCTTTGGAAAAGCCGATCCAGAGCCCAAACCAAGGAGCCGGCCCTTAAAAGAGCCGACCAGGAGGCCCAGAAAAGGAGTTGGCCAATTTGAGGAAAAATCCAATAATGGGGTTAAAAATGAAATCATATTAAAATTTGCAAGTTGTTTTCTAGTATTTCACTGGCACAAATGAAGTTCAGAGGAAAAAACCGTGTAACAAGAGAAAAACAAGGAAAATAAGCAAGTCACAATGATTTGTGATAGTGACGTTAAAAAATTGATAAGGAAGAAACTTAGTCAATATTTCAAGTTTTGTTGCTTATTATGTTAAAGATTGAAATCTTTGATTTCAGAAGAACAATAAAAAAATAATGTCCTAAAGAAGATGACACAAGTACCAATTCACTAAAATCTTTCTTCTTAAATGCCACGTCAAAAATTGATTTGGCAAAAGTGAATAAAACTCCAGTCAAACTAGGATGTCACTCCAGCTAAAGTAATCAAATATTTGTCTCAGATTGTTTCAAAGTTGCTACTGGTCAAAAAGGGTAAAAAATTAAAGTACCAGAAGCAGGTGACATTTTGAAGGTAGATTGGGGGAGCATCAAGGACCAAGACCAACTTAACATTATTGATTGCAGGATGGGAATGCTGCCAGCCAGCTCCGTCAGTTGGCCTCTGTATTGTTAATTTGTGTGCGATGTGTGCAGCTTTTAAATATGTCTTACATTTAGAAGATATTGGGCAAATTGCTCATAGTCCATAATCTATGTAGATAAGTACACGTGATTTTCCTCTGCGGTGGGTGTTTGTAAAGCGACATTTCTAATTACAGTTATTTTTAAAATTTTCCACCTCCCTAGCATCTTCTTCCGCAGCTTAGAAGCAGTCATTGTAAGACAATTTGTTAGAATCAGTTCATCTTTAACAGAGGATTAAGAGAGTCATAGGTATCCTTGCCTGGTGTAAAGGTTCATTGACAAAAGCAGAGCTTATTAAAAGCAAAGGGGAATTATTATGCATTAATCATGTCAAATCGTTTCCTGAAAATTCTTGTGAATGTCAGGAGCCATTAGTATACTGTTAATTCACAGAGTTGTCTGTCATTATGTTGAACTCCTGGAGACGTGAATGACATAGTAGGGCAGTCCAAAGAGCAGGAGCTCAGTTCTTTGGCGTACAGAGATATGACTAACAAAGCACTGGAGTCACCCTGCTGGCATTCACTGGGGTTCTCCAGTCGGGACAAAGATCTGGACCTATAAACCTCTGACTGCCTCTGAAATCAGTGAAACTCCTTCTGAAATTGGGGGGTGATGGTGAATGGGAGAGGAAGAGGCAAAGCTGACATGGAATTTAGGCTGTGTGAGTGTGGCCTGCACAGACAAAGGCTTTTGTGAATCTGAGTTTTGGTGAGTGTGAATAGTGCAGCACCTTGGAAGTGCAATGGGCCCCGTTATTAATTTTTTTGTTGCAGTGCAGCTCTGGGCAGCAATATTAGCCCAAGAACTGGTACCCAGCTGTAGCGCTGTGCTTGCTTCTAGTGCGGGAAAGGGGCAGCCAGCTCAGGAGTCTGTGACCTGCGCTCCAGAGACTCATCACTGAAATAGGCTCCTGTTGTCTCTTTTGAAGTCTGCTAAAGAGGTTGAAATTGTTTGTACAGGCCTGAGTTTAAGCCCTAAATTTGAGGTAACGTGAAAGCACTAACTTAACAAGTGGTTGACATTTAAAACAGATTTTTTTTTTCCAATAAAAATATGTCTTAACTGTCTTGGCATTGTTGCTGCAATGAGCTTGGATGACTAGATGTTCCAGGCACTTTCAAAATCAAGTAACTCAAAGAGAGTTCAAGCTGTGTGCTCTGATTTCTACTTCTTTTCTCCCTAAATTTCAGTTTCTTCAAAAAAGAATTGCTTCTGAACCGTTCTATTAGCCTAAATGATACAGATGCTTACCAGATAAATTGCAGATGAAGACAGAATGAAAAGCAGTGAATGCTAGCAGGAGAAAGAATCAGCAAAGAAATACAATGATGGAACTTCCCAGCCAGATCAGATACAAAAGGAAGAATGGATGTCATTTTCTTCTGTAGCCAGGAAACAAACATAATTGAGCTAAACTGATCCTGCGGGATTTTTTTTTTTTTATGGGTGTTGGTTTTTTTTTAATCAGAACTGTGTACTTATTCATTTATTCCTAGTATCTGTTTTCTATTGCAGGCAGTGCGTGCCAGATGCTACAACTGAAAATAAGGGGACTGCAGTGCCTTCATTAGGACTGCCTGATGTGCCCTCCTCTTCTGGTGAGGTGCTGGGGAAGCCTCCATTCTTCCTGCAGGCATGCAGGGATTGTGTCTAGCCCTGGGAAAGAAAAAGAAAAAAAAAAAACCAAAAAGGATAGGTAGATAGATAGATATGTACCATACGCTCATATACATATCTATTCATACATACATGTAAGTAAATTCAAGTTGCTGAAGAGTTAACTGTAGAATGGTCTCCTTTAGCTGTCTATTTTTTTTTTATATTTAAGCTCTAAGAGGCTGCAGAAATTGATCTTCCTTGTTGGCTATTTCATTGCAAGAAAAACATACTTTCTCTAAAGAATGTATAATACATGCTACTGAGGAAAAATCCCTCTGAAGTAAATATGAGGGGGGTTTTTTGTAGTTCATTTGTGAACAGAGAGGATCAAGTCCCAGTCAAGTTAAGTGAAGATTAGTAAATTACAGCAGAGCATGACTAATATTTTTTTTTTCTGTAGATGGAAATCAGTTGTTGGATAATAATAATTATGAATAGATTTGTGTTTAACAACTCTATTAAGGCACTATCAATCCTCTCAATTCCTCTCCTATGTAGTGTATAAGTACTAGTGGCAGATTAAAGCTCAGAAAAAGAAACAGACAGCAGTGGATAACTAAGCCATGGCAGCACATCATTTTAGCATGAGGATTAAAACTGAAGATGTCTCAGCTTTTGGTTCTTGGCCAATTCTGATTTTTTATTCACCGAGCACGGAATTCGCAAACAGCAGTTGTCAGCTAAAATAGGACAGGATATAAACATCTTCAACAGAGTCCTGAATGTGAGTCTAAACTCTCTATAACCTGTATGGGAGTAGATATTGACCTAAAAATGTCATAAATGACAGCCAACACAAGTGGTTAGTGTCAGAAGTCTCCTAAGAGGCAGAAACGATGGTAAAAGGTCATGAGCCATTTTCAAACAGGCTTTTTTCCCTCTCTTTTAGGTGCTGTGGCCCTGCCTTTCAAACCCCCGCATTTCCAGTTTGTGGCAAGAGGAGGTAACGATGATTGTCACTTTAACTAGTGGTTCAGGAGGTAAAAAGCTCCACAGGGTTAAAGTACATTTTCATATTAGAGTATAAAATTAATACCACAATATCTGGTGGGTACAGCTCAGAAATTGTGGACATTCTGTTTGCTATTTCCAGCTATGCTCAAAAGCCATTGATCATCAGCTCTCTCTTCAGCTTAGTTGTCAATGTTTAAATAGACAAGAGATTTTCAAAAGCACCTGCTTTTCACTGTAGGCATTCACACAGGCATTTTTCATACATTAGAAGTCTAAAATTTAAGCATATCATGGATTCCCAGAAATTTTACCTTCTCCAGAATAGGGAACAGCTGATCAGATTTTAAAAGAGTAACAGTTTTGACCCCATACTCCTGAAGTGTAAGTTAAAAAAAAAAAAAAGGCTTTTTTGGACTGTCTTGTATAAATGGATGGAGCTGACATTTTCAGCACTTATTTCAAAGAACTGTCTGAAGCTCTGCACTCCACACTAGTTGCAGACATAACTGAGAGGAACTGAACAGAGCTGGAAATTATTTCAGTGATGACAATTGCCTTACAATCAGAGCAATTTTCCTTCAGTTACTTAAATGCCTGTTCCAATATTTAATTTCCGTAGGAATTAGAGGAAATCTTAGGTTCATGATGTGATTCTAACCTGAAACCCTCCATTTTGATTATTTCTTTTCCATGGTAGCATGGGGAACATGTAGCATAGGGAACAAACAGGAGGAATTAGAGATGTGTGCACGCCTCCAAGGCTATGATCTCATTGGCATCATAGAAACATGGTGGGATGACTCCTACGACTGGAGTGTTGGCATGGAAGTCTACAGGCTCTTCAGGAGAGACCAGCAAGGGAAACGAGGAGGCGGTGTTGCTTTATATGTCAACGAGCAGCTGGAATGCATGGAGCTCAGCCTAGGGATGGATAAAGAGCCAACTGAGAGCCTATGGGTCACGATTAAAGGGAAATTGGGAGCAGGGGACATTACAGCAGAGGTCTGCTACAGGCCACCTGACCAAGAAGACCGAGTGGATGAAGCCCTCTATAGACAGATAGGGGCGGCATGATATTCACAGACCCTGGTCCTCATGGGTGGCTTCAACCACCCTGACATTTGTTGGAAGGGTAACACAGCCAGGCATAGCAATCCAGAAGGTTTTTGGATTGCATTGACAACTTCCTTCTCCAAGTGGTTGAGGAGCCAACAAGGAGAAGAGCTATGCTGGACCTTGTTCTTACCAACAAGGAGGGGCTGGTAGACATTGTTAAACCTAAGGGCAGCCTGGGCTGTAGTCACCATGAAATGGTCGAGTTTGAGATCCTCAAGGCAGCGAGGAAAGTATGCAGCAAACTGACCACCCTGGATTTTGAGAGAGCTGACTTTGGCCTCTTGAAGAATCTGTTTGGTATGGTGCCATGGGACGAAACGTTGGAAGGAAGAAGGGCCCAAGAAAGTTGGCTAATATTCAAGGACCACCTCCTCCAAACTCAGGAGCGATGCGTCCCTACAAAGAGGAAGGCAGGCAGAAAAGCCAGATGGCCTGCATGGATGAACAAGGAACTCCTGGACATCACCAAAAGGGAAAAGGAGGCCTATAGGGAGTGGAAACAGGGGCGGATAGCCTGGGAGGAATACAGAGGAATTGTTCGAGCAGTCAGGGATTGGGTTAGACAAGCTAAAGCCCAGATAGAACTAAATCTGGCCAGGGACATTAAGACAAACAAAAAATCCTTCTTTAAGGATGTCAGCGAGAAAAGAAAGACTAGGGAAGAGGTGGGCCCTCTCCGGAAGAAACCGCAAGAACTGGTTACCCAGGACAGAGACAGAGCTGAGGTCCTCAATGACTTTTTTGCCTCAGTCTTCACTGGCAAGGACTGCAGCTGCACTGCCCATGACACAGAATGAAAAGGCGAGGACTGGGAAAATGGAGAACTGCCCACTGTAGGTAAAGATCAAGTACAATACCACCTGAGAAACCTGAAGGTGCACAAGTCCATGGGACCTG
>NW_009648369.1:5993344-6037302 GCF_000708025.1 Charadrius vociferus
ATCCTGCTGGAAACTCTGCTGAGGCACATAGAAAACAAGGAGGTGATTGATGACAGCCAGCATGGCTTCACCAAGGGCAAGTCAAGCCTGACAAATTTGGTGGCCTTCTATGAAAGGGTTACAGCGGCAGTGGACAAGGGAAGAGCAACCAATGTCATCTACCTGGACTTGTGCAAAGCATTTGACACCATCCCACACGATATCCTGGGCTCTAAATTGAAGAGACATGGATTCGACAAATGGACCACTCGGTGGATAAAGAACTGGCTGGACGGTCGCACTCAAAGGGTTGCAGTCAACGGCTCGATGTCCAAGCGGAGAGCAGTGACGAGTGGCGTTCCTCAGGGGTTGCTACTGGGACCTTTACTATTCAACATCTTTATCACGGACATGGACAGTGGGGTCGAGTGCACCCTTAGCAAGTTTGCCGATGATACCAAGTTGTTTGGTGAGGTAGACATGCTGGAGGGGAGGGATGCCATCCAGAGGGACCTGGACAGGCTGGAGAGGTGGGCCCAAGCCAACCTCATGCAGTTCAACAAGGCCAAGTGCAAGGTCCTACATCTGGGTCAGAGCAACCCCAAGCACAAATACAGACTCAGTGGAGCGTGACCAGCAGGTCAAGGGAGGTGATCCTGCCCCTCTACTCCACTCTCGTGAGACCCCACCTGGAGTACTGCGTCCAACTCTGAAGTCCTCAACATAAGAAGCACATGGACCTGTTGGAGTGCATCCAGAGGAGGGTCACGAGGATGATCCGAGGGCTGGAACACCTCTCCTATGAGGAGAGGCTGAGACTGTTGGGTCTGTTCAGCCTGGAGAAGAGAAGACTCCGGGTAGATCTTATTGCGGCCTTCCAGTACCTAAAGGGGGCCTACAGGAGAGCTGGGGAAGGACTCTTTACTAGGGCATGTAGCGATAGGATGAGGGAGAATGGCTTTAAACTGGAAGAGGGCAGGTTTAGATTAAACATTAGGAAGAAGTTTTTCACTTTGAGGGTGGTAAGGCACTGGAACAGGTTGCCCAGAGAGGTTGTTGAGGCCCCATCCCTGGAGGTGTTCAAGGCCAGGCTGGATGTGACCTTGGGCAACCTGGTCTAGTGGGAGGTGTCCCTGCCCATGGTAGGGAGTTGGAACTCGATGATCTTCAAGGTCCCTTCCAACTTAAACCATTTTATGATTCTATGATAGTATGTAATAACACTTTCTGCTTTTTGCCTTTATGCTATATCTTCCTCCCAGTCTGTTTGTCAGAAGTCTGTAGCCATTTTCTCAGAGTCTGACCTTGAATTACAGATCAACAGAACTGGCTCAGTCACTGGGCTTTATGTGAGTTTATTCCTGCACAAAGCCCACAAATAAACCATGGACAAGTTCCCTAACCCACTAATTCTGCACGATTCAACATTTGTGAATATGAGAAAGCAACATAGAACTGAACCTACGGATAAGAAAAATACTTGGTTTTCTCTTTCTAAAACTTTCCAAAGTAAAAGGTTTCAAACCGAAAATATTTCAAAAATATCCTGGAATAAGATCTCAGAAGAAAGTTGTTACTTTTACAGTCATGAGTTCCACACACTGTATTACTCTGAAATGACTCGCACAGCATCTGCTGTCCTGGCACAGGCTGCGAATCAGATGCTTTTAGTCAAGCATATGCTGATAGAAAAACCCACACCTGGAAGAAGACACTCATGATTATGTTAGGTTAACCACAGGGACACCGAAAGAGGTGTTGAACTCTAGGCAGATATTAACAAAGTCTTTCTATCTGTCACCTAGGGCTTGAGCAATGCTCTTTATTGCTAAAAGTGCAGATTCACAAGTTTTCCTTTGTTTTAGCTAATTTCAGGAATGCAATGGGACCTCCTTGTGTTCAACTAAGAAAACAACATAATAAAAAAATCCCTATGTTGAATAGCAAAGTACTTATTTAATAACAAAAGCAAGTTACCACTTTTGCCTGAAGACCTAATCTAACTGGATTCAGAGTGTAAGAGAATGATAGATATTGAAGAGCTCCAAAAAAGGTTCTTTGTTTTCTGGACTGTGAAACAAATTACAGAAAATTGAAACAAAAAGAATCTTCCTGATGGAAAACAAACAAACAAAACCAAAACAATTCAGAGCAATTTTCAAACAAATTGAACCTTCATGAATATGAGTAATTTGAAGAATTCTATGATTTGAATCAACAAGTCCTAGAGAGATTCAGGTTTCTCTCTTTGATATACGTTGGGCAGTTCACAGTTTCATTGTGGCAGACATTAATTTTTCTGCATGTTGAGTTTGCACAGTCACTTTTATGGTATATACATTTTATTGCAAACGTAAATTGAAATTTCAGTTTTGCAGAGAATCATCTAGGGTCATAAATTCTGTTCTTGTTACAGTTTTAATTGCTTGCTTATATTCTTGTCTGAATAATGATGTATTTTGTAGGACTCAATTTAACAGGGCTTGATGGTATGAGTTGCCAAAATTTTGAGAAATTTCTCTTATTCTGGCAATAAATTTAGGTCCAAATTCTGAAACTTTAGCTCATTTTACTCCTCTAACTGACCCCTTTTGACTACTTTTGGCCCCCTTGAAGCCCCAAAGATTCAGGGATGAATATAGACTGTTTCTGTATTTGGCAAAACACTGTGAAAGATAAGGCAGAGTCTGATTTCCACCAGTAATATAACGTTCCAGTGCATTTTTGTCTTAAGCTTAGGACAAGAATACTACTGTGTGCTAAAGCTTCAATACTGTACTGAAATTTTTGTGAGATTGACCAAGCAGCTTCTTCCTACATATCAGCATGACATGTCAAATTGTGCTAAGATGGTGTTTTTAGCCCATGTTGTGGTTTGACCCCAGACAGCAACTAGGACCTCGTATCTGCTTGCCCACTTCTCCCCCTGCCCCTCAGTAGGATAGGGAGAAGAGGGAGAAAAGGAGGGGAAAGGGAAAAAAAACCAACTTGGGGGTTGAGATAAAGACAGTTTAATAGAACAATGACAGAAAAGAAAAATAACAATAATAATAACAATAATGGTACAATAATATATAAAATAAAGTAGTACAATACAAGTCACTCTCTCCCCCTGATGATCAGTTGCCCAGCCCATCCTGAGCAGTGATCACAGATCCCTGCCCCCCGGCCAACCCCCATTTATATACTGAGCATGACATCTCTGATACGGACTATTCCATTGGCCAGCTACTTCTCTCTATGCCCCTTTCAGCTTCTATGGGAAGCTGAAAAATCCTTTGACTAATGTAAAACACCACTTGGCAACAACTAGAACAATGTGCATTATGAGCATCATTATCACGCCAAACCCAAACCACGGCAGCTACTAGAAAGAAAATTAACTCTAATCCAGATGAAACCAGGACAGCCCAATGCTTAAAATAAATTTTCCATTCTTTTGTGTTACAACCTCAAAATTGGGACTTTGCAGTTAAAATCTTTGTTTTTACTTAGAATATCATTCTAGTATGAAAATATCCTTTGGTTTCTAGCAATGTGTCTCAAAGGCCTTTTTATATTTATTTAATGACAGCCCAGTAATGGGCACAGTTGCACTGCAGCTCAGAGCAGCACCCCAGGAGCTCACGCCACTGACTCACAACAGAACAAGTCCAGAACACATCAACCAAGGTGTTGTTCACAATCCAAACAACTAAGCAATATGTAGCTTACTGTGCTGCAAACACATGGTTTCTACTCATTTTGTTGTCATCTTCTATTAAAAATTAACTAAATAATAAACTTGCCATAACTCCGCTGTTCAGTCTTCTTGCAATGGAGAGCAAGGAATTTTAGCCAGGAACTCTTCAACCTGGGAAAAATAAGAGCTTCTGGCAGGACCCTCTCCACAAAGTTCCCCTTGCTTTAGCATTTGTTTCAAACTTTTCTTTGAAATAACTCTACCTTTCATGCTAATTGTAGCTTGCAGCTCATTATTTTCAGGAGTGTTTAAAACCGGCTGCTGTTATATAAAAGGGTCATTTTGAAGGAGGAGATATCTTCTACGCTCTCTGCCTCACTACTCCCAATTATTTTGTTTTCATTCTAATTGGTTATTACTCAGAGATAGAAAATTTGCTGCTGTTTGATCTTTTGCTTGTTCGAGTTTATTCTAGTGTTTCAGGTGCTCTGAAAATGGTTGAAAGCATCTAGAGATCAGGAGAGACATCCCGTTCTGTCTGTTGCTGCTTGCAGCTGTGCAAAAAAAACAGGCAATCACATCCCAGGTTCAGAGACCACTTGTGCCTTCTCCACCACAGCAATAGCTGTCATTTGTCTCCAATTCACTGAATCTGCTCGGGACTGGATTTTTACTTTCTCCAGCTGCTTAGATGAGGAGGAGAAAATTCTTTTTAGTTTATTCAGTGATCACCTAAACTCTGCGCTGGATTATAGATACTGTATGGTCTTTAGTTCTCTGCCTTCCGTGAGTGACAAAAGAGTGAAAATGGATGGGCATATAGTGCCAAAGAAGGGAATGAGCTGAGCACGGAGTAACTCTGCATCATTAGCCTTTTTGAGCAACATAGAGTCAGAGTAACTTTCTGGGAAAAGACTATGACCATGAGGTAAACTCTTTTAAGACAATCTGCTTTCCCAGGTTTTAGAGGAAGTCTGAGTTTCTTATTGCTACTCTTTTCCACCCCCTCACCTGTCTTAAATTTGGTTTAAACTTCAGTGATGTGGACATGATGAAATGCTTTCCCATTCCAGGCATTTGTTCCTAGTAATAACACTGTACTACTGTCCTGGTTTGAGCAACATTATAATCCTGAATTATCTGACAGAGATAACTGCTTAAAACAGGGCATCAAACTTCAAAGCTGACTTAACTGAGAAATGGCTTACGCTCATAGACAGATTTTTATGTCATTAAAGTATGCATGGGCAGCAGGAGTATGAGAGTGGCGAGCAGTACAAAACAGAAATGGGAGGAACTGCAGAGCTTGGTGGAGAGGGCGCTGCAAGATAATGCCTATTGACAAGGCATTACGGAACTAATTCTTGCAGCCCTCCTACGGACATAAGTGGACCTGGTTGACAGTAGCCAATAATAAAAACCTATTAAAGCAGAGTGGGATTGGACCACCTGCATGTCTTTTGTGGTGGCACAGCAGTGACAGCAAAGTTAAGATTTCAAATATAAATTGGTAACTCTTTAAAATTAGCTATATTATTCTCCATTAAGAAAGGAAATGGGGTCTTGTGGGTAAGGCAAGAAGACAGACTGATTTTTAAGAGGAAAATGTTCTGGATAACTTGTAATAGAATCAGAGGAGTCCCAGATCAGGCGAAAGGATGGAGAAAACTGTGGTGGTTCCTGTTTTCTTCAAGGGGGAGAAATATTGTGGAAGGAAGGAGGGAGTAGGAGTATCCAATGGTTTTTCTGAACAAAACCATCCAAACAACCCTCTTTGCTGAGTGAGGTAACAAGGAACTGGGAAGCGGGTATACAGTCTTGGTCTTACTACCATAAAGGCACTTTCGGACTGGACACCACTTTGTGAAAACAAAGACAACAAATTTTGCAAACATAGGTGGTCACCAAATGTTTAACTGGAGTTCATGATGACAAGTGATGCAGAACGCAATGGTAAATCAAACAAACTGGGAGTCCTTCCCACCCTTGCAAGTATATGTGAAGCACACTCGTTTTCTCTATTTAAATGCCTGACAGCTACCCAATGTCACCATATGTTTCCAAACACATTTTCCAAATGATTCCTCAGTAATATGTTGTAAAAATGTGTTGTAAATTAAAATGAAGAATTGCAAAAATAAAGAAACTCCTACTTTCAGGACTGCAAGAGAACTAAATTGTCAGGAAGGGACCATTTCAGACAGGCCTTTTGGCACAATCCTGGATCTTTCAGAGGTCTCTTCATGTTTTTGTCACAGACAGCACAGTACTGTTTTAGTCCACTTTTGCCTTGTCCAAATATCAACACTCGACAATACCCTTAGAAATGTCTAGTTACTCTTTAAAAAGCATGAAAACTGCTGTTCCTAAAGAGCTAATCTATGCTGCTTATTATTACACAAAATACTCATTACATATATACATGAAAAAATATAATGTAAATTTATTGAGAAAAAAAGACATCCAATTCTTTATCAATAAAATAGGAAACAAAAGCTTAAGAGATAACAGTTTATTTAAGAAGCAATCTATACTCTTCTGAAATGTGAGCTACAAACAAAAATATGTAGCTAAAGGTATGCTTTCATATGTATTAGAAAAGTCATATTGTTCACTTTCTTAAGGAAGAATAGTACAACTTTAGAAGAGGCAGTGTAACTTCTCACTGTCATTTACAATAAGGAAATAACTACTGAGATTCACCTTCAACCCAGGACCGTAAGGATCTTGTTGGATCCAGTCCCATGTTCATTACTGAAACCCTCCTTCACATATGTTCACTACTAATCTCCCTCCACACTGGTAATAACCCATGGTTGATTACTGGTAGTAACTGCATGGTTGATTCCACTTGCTGCTTAGGGTGTGAATTAACACCATTTCTCCATGGTCACCCTTCTTCTGCCATGAAAGTACAAGACAGATGGAAAGGATCCACAGTGGTCTGGAAGTACAAGTTTTTCCAAAGAAGCATTAGCAGCCTTGTAACTAGGGACAGTGAGTCCTGATGTGGTTCTGATGTCTTGTTGTATGCATCTCATGGTGCAATAGATCTCCCCAGCCCAGGTTTGCCTGATGGTCGTTAAGCACCCTGAGGGTAAGGGGTCAGCCCTCTGTCTGGGGACTTCTGGCTCTGTCTCCAGTGGGTGCCCCACAGGTGCGGCAGAGAGGGCTGTCTGGTGGTAGAGTCTGAGGCCAACAGGGGCTGGGGACGTGCATTGCCCTGGGGAGCTCATCCCAGCATGAAAATGGAGGGGGAACGCTGCAGAGTAGAACTCAAGCAAGAGATGTGGCACCATCCTCTGGCACACTCTCCCCCCGGCCTCCTTTATTTTTCCAGCTGAGCCCCGCTTTTGGGTGGTGGAGAGGTACATACGTAAATGGCATTATTAAAGTAATGAGTTGCCTCTTGGGGTTGCTTCCAAAATTTTAATTTTTTTTTTTTCTAACAACCTTTCAGCCTCACCTCTGTGCCTGGGAAGTTCATGGAACAGATCCTCCTAGAAGCTGTGCTAAGGCATAGGGAGGACAGGACATGCTGGCTGTCTCATTCAAGACAGCCAGCATGGCAACAGCAAGGGAAGGTCCTGCTTGGCCATCCTCATAGCCCTCTATGATGGAGTGACTACATCAGTGGACAAGGGAAGAGCTATGGATGTCATTTATCTGGATTTCTGTAAGGCCTTTGACATGGTCCCCCACAACATCCTGCTCTCTAAATTGGAGAGAGATGGAGTTGATGGGTGGACTGTTTGGTGGATGAGGAACTGGTTGGATGTCACATCCAGAAGGTGGTGGTCAATGGTTCAATGTCCAGATGGAGATCAGTGACAAGTACTGTGCCTCAGGGGTCCATATTGGGACCAGTACTGTTCGATATCTTCATCAATGACCCAGACAGTGGGATTGAGTACACCCTCAAATTTGTGGGTGACACCAAGATGAGTAGTGTGGTTGACATACCTGAGGGACAGCACGTCATCCAGAGGGACCTGGACAACCTCAAGAAGTGGGCCTATGTGAACCTCATGAAGTTCAACAAGGTCAAGTGCAGGGTTCTGCACCTGGGTCAGGGCAACCCCCAGTATCAATACAGGGTGGGGGTTGAAGGGATTGAGAGCAGCCCTGCTGAGAAGGACTTGGGGGTACTGGTCGATGAGAAGCTAAACATGATCCGACAACCCAGAAAGCCAACCTTATCCTGGGCTGCATCAAAAGAAGCATGGCCAGCAGGTCAAGGGAGGTGATTCTGCTCCTCTACTCCACTCTGGTGAGACACCACCTGTAGTACTGTGTCCAGCTTTGGAGCCCTCAGCACAGGAAAGACATGGACCTGTTGGAGCGGGTCCAGAGGAGGGCCACAAAGGTGATCAGAAGGATGGAACATCTCTCCTCTGAAGAGAGGCTGAGAGAGTTGGGGTTGTTCAGCCTGGAGAAGAGAAAGCTCTGGGGAGACCTTATTGTGGTTTTTCTGTCCTTAAAGGGGGCCTACGGGAAAGACAGGGCAAACTTTTTAGGCAGTCTTATTGTGATAGAACAAGGGGTAATAGCTTTAAACTAAAAGAGGGAAGATTTAGACTAGATATAAGGAAGAAATTTTTTACGATGATGGTGGTGAAACACTGGAACAGGTTGCCCAGAGAGGTGGTAGACATGTCCCTGGAAACATTCATGGTCAGGTTGGACAGGGCTCTGAGCAGCCTGATCTAGTTGAAGATGTCCCTGTTCATTGCAGGGGAGGACTAGATGACCTTTAAAGGTCCCTTCCAACCCAAACTATTCTATGATTCTGTGATCGTCTCTGCTTCAGGCGTTCTTGAATCGAACTGTCTTCTCCCATTTACATCATCTTAGGTCTCTTTGTAAGGTCCTGGTGAATTAAAATATGGACATATCCAATCATTAAAAAACAGTTCTCAAGGAACAATATTGGATTAATTTAGCATGGTATACATTTGCTAATGCAACAATGTATCTTATTCCGTTTAGCTCCATCCCTTGATTCCTTTTTCAAAATTTACCCCAAAGTTTTGTTCAGATAGGCGAACTACCTGTGTGACATGTTTTCTCTTTCTTACATAAAAGTACTTGCTCTTCTTTATTCAGCTTTTTTATTCAAATGGGTGGCTATGATCTTAGAGCTTTTGATATCTAATGAAGGCTTATTTGTGTTATACCCTTATATAAGGAAAATAAGAAGACAAACCCCCCAATTAATCATCCTTAGTTTAACATGAGACAGGCTTTTTTAATTTAATTGATGTTATTTCTCATAAAAACAAACATCTTCACTTTTATGGTGTGAAATTCAATTTCTCTGGGAAAAACCCTATTTGGATTACTGATTTGCCAGGCTTATAGCCATACCGAGAGTCTTTAAATAGGTGCTTCTCATTCTGTGTCTTCATTTCGTCTGACCTGAGCAGTTTCGGTCAAATGTCTCAAAATCTGATGGAGTTAGGCTTGGAGGAGGACCATTGATCTAACAGTCAAGCCTCCAAAACTGATTAAGCACTGGTAGAATTGATCAAGCTTTCAGAACACTTAGTGAGATTGTTTCAAACAATGTGACTGGGCACATACGGCAGCTGTTTGTGACAAAACCAATACAAAAGAAAAAGCATTAGAAAGATTTGACCAGCATCATGTTAAACTGCAGAAATTCAATAGGCATTTTCTTATTTCCTTAGGCCACAGTGCTGGTGTGCAAAATTTCATGAAAATGCTGCATCTTTACTCACGTCTTTAACTGCTAACAAGCTTGGAGGTAGCCAAGAGCACTATTGACATTTTTCCTGTGTCTGAAAATTTATTTGATTTAGAACTGGGTACTTCATATGAAAATGTAATAATAGCAATAGCACAAAAATATAGTATCAGCTGCCCTGAAACGGATAGAGACTTTATGTCAAGCTGCTTTTCTGACTCTATTACTGAAACTATAGCTGAAAGCAAGAATCTGCCTTTTGAATACCACTGCTTTTGAATACCTCCACTGTGTCCTGCTTTGCTCCATCTAAAGAGACACGAATTCACTTCTGACACTTTCCACAGCTATTCTCTGTTAGTTTAATAATTTTTTGAATTGGTTTATGGGCAAAGATCTGAACTGGAGCCTCCTACCCATTGAGCATATGCTCTAGGCACCACAGAAAGGGCTATATTGAGGTTTGTGTCCTTGGCTGCAGTTCCTTCAAGCTCCTTGAATATCTTTCTCACTGCATGCTATTCTTGTCTCTGAGCAAGTTAAGATTCCAAACTTGTATCTTAAACATTTTCAGCCCCTGCTCTGGATAGTGAGTGGTCTTTAGGTAAACCAGAATAACACGAAGGAAAAGGTGCTAGACCATTAGGTGCTTGGTAGGAGACTTTGGTTCATTTTCCCCAGGGAGACAAAGGATTTTAGCCAGGCCTCCCAACACAACTGTTTTAGCCCTTAAGCTTTGTCAGCTCCATCCTTGGTGAAGCTAACCAACCCGTTCATTCCTGTCTTCTCTTTAGCTATCAGTCAATTACACTTTCCATTCACAAAATGCTATTTTGGAATTTAACTTCATAAGCAACAAAAAACTCTAGCTAAATGATAGGACTTTTTTTTGTTTGTTTGTTTGCATGTTTTGTTTCAGTTCTTGGCTGCCTGATTGCTCCTAACCAACCACCCCCCAAAACAACTAACATTGTTCCTGCAGTCTGTGTCATAACCATTTTGCTTTAGTCACAGCACATCCTCAGGTCTGTACACGTCATATCCAGGCTGAGTCCTCCAAGATGATGTAGCTGTGACCATAACAGATAAAAATCTAGAAAACATTGGCCAATGAAGAACGGATTAATTTGCTCATATTTAGGTAGCTCATGGTAGCATTAGAAGGTGAATTGACGTCTCACTCGTTGCAGCTTGGGGCATCCTGTGGCTTCATCCCAGCTCACCTCCCTATACTAATAACTGTTATTGCCCAAGTAACATTAATATAATATAATCAATTATTTCATAATTATAATTTTTATATTTAAAAATGTGTCTATGCATGTATAATCTATACATATATAAAATAATATATTATATACTAAAATAATTAAAAATAAATAATATAAAATAATAAATTAATATAAAATAATAAAAGTCTTTCTACTAATGATTGTGGGACCTGGCATTACAAAGAATATAATTTTAAGAAGCCCTGAAACAGTCATGCACATTGTACTGCAAATGAGAGGGTTTAGAAATAAGTGCATATTCTCAGAGTAACACTTGACCACAGCAAACAGAGAAAAAGAAAACCCAAACATGTTGTAAAATATATTTTGTAGCTGTATATTTAAAAGATGCTCTAAGACAGTGACTTGTGTCAGTAAGGAAACAGTTTCCATGGTCACCTCCATGCAACTGTACAGCTGAACCAGCGCCGTCCTGTCAAAGAGTGCCTTAACCTGTGCAATACAAAGGGTCGTCCTCCGTTTGTAATTCTGTTGTTTGCTTTTTGCTCACAACTCCATAGCTTTTCACTGCAGCAGTGCTTTCCAAAAGCCTCGAGGGTAGTATTTTCCCCTTGTTTCACCCTGTTTTTCTCACACTCGTATTTCTCATTGCTTTACACCTATAAGACCAGATAACTTTGCTCCAACAGGCTTTCATAAGAAGAAACTAACACAAGCATGAGATTCACCCCTTCTCCATGTCCACTTCATCTTACAACTTTTAATTTGTTAAAAAAAGCCTAAAACTTAGTTTGTAGCAAAATAGGTAGTATAATTTAAACAATTATTAAATATTACTCAATAATATACACGCACAAAAGCTTAGCAACCAGCCAGTGCACAATGTCTGTGCCTGATTAAGCATACTCCAAACAGCACTAATATCATCGTAAATAGGAACAATGAACTGGGAATTTGAACAGATCAAGAGGAAAGTATATATTGCTAGGGGAAAAGCACGGCAAAAATTATCATTGGAGTCATCTTCATCTTCTTCACCTGCTGCAGTGGAAACACCTCGCTCAGAAGAGAATGCTTCTCTGCTAGACCCCACCACTGCTTTTTCAGCCTTGCTTTTCCTTCCACCCCCAACCCCAACTCTTTATTTATCCCTTAAGGTAACTTTGAAGTCATTGTCAACAATTACCTACAGACCCCAGAAACAAACATTGTGCATATAAACCTTTCTCAAGGTGGTTTGTGCAGCAGCCCCACTAATTAAAATTCTTAATTTTGCCAAGAGGCCATCAGCTATGGGCAGCTGATTGCTGTAAGTAAGCTGATGCCTTTAACCAGGGCTTTGTGCTTGTCCCATCCCTTGGTACATTGAGCCTCACGAGACAGTTTAAGCTAGAGGTGAGAATATATTGAAATGAATTCTCTCTCCAAAGAGGGGGGGGGGGGCGAAAAAATGAAAGAAAAGGGGCTTTGTTCTTCAAGTAGCTCATTGACTTAATTTTTTGTGATACCCACTTTATGTTACGGCAGTCTCATTGTTTTACACCATACCAATGCCAGATACTCTAGTGTGTTTCAGGTGACACTAGATACCTGCATTTAGGCACCGTGACTTGAGTAGCTCCATACTTCAGCTGGGAACGTGGATTGCTCCTCAAGCCCCACCAGCTGTACTGGCTGCAACGTGAATACAAACTCTCAACACGTTTGCAGACACCTTCATACAGAAACCTTTAGGAGGCTTAAGTGTGAACTGAATCCCACCTATAGTACAGTGTTTGGTTACCTAAACATAGACATCTAGTGCCTCTGAGGCACAACACAGTATCTGAAAAACCTGCCTGCAGTGACAGTAATGACAGTGTGGAAGGGGTGGCTGGAGGCCATGCAGGAGTCTTGCGCAGTTCTCATGAGACGCTTACAATTAGGCAACCAAACAGATTCAACACTGCATATGCTTAAAACCAGAATTCAACTTCATCTTCTATGTGCTGGGCACTTTCTACCTGATCGATTTGCCTGTCACTGGTTTCCATTAACCTATCCCTTCTCCACCTCCTGTATGTTTCCATTATCTTTTTATTGGTATGTCCCACAAACAGTCCTTCTTATCCCTTTACCAGTTCTCTGCAGGGTTCCCTAATACTTAGCCAATGGGGATTTTTTCCTCCATGACTTACCATGTTTGCTATTCTCTCATTTGTAAATAAAAATAATTTGCTATTACTTACATGAACAACTCACAGTTGTCTCAGAACTATATAACTGTCTTTCTGCTCAAATTAAAATTGTAATATCTTTGATGTTTTCTCATCATATCGCTAGGAGCTCAGATTCAACAAAAATCTGTTTCTTATTCCAAGCTTTCTCCTACCTTGTTTTCTTAAAAATGTACCAGTTACTGTATTGAGTGATTATGCAGCCCAGTAATTTGAGCATCCTATTCAGCTCTGAATTTTATGGGGTTTAGATGCAAACTATGCTTGAATTTTGCATATTTTCTATACACAATGTTTCTTCAATGCAGTTTTTCATCTCTGTCTATGCATACATCTATATGTACTCTCACATTTTATTAGAAAAGCCTTTTCTCTGAACTTAGCAGATGCTATACTGTGGCTACAGGCATCCTCCTCATATACAGCTCATTTGAGCTTGTTATCCCCTTCTTTAAATGACTATTCTATATCTCTCTCACATTTCACATGTGATTTCAGAAACTGCCTTTTCAAGGCATCCCTGTCACACCCATCATCTCCTAATCACAATTGGAAAGTGGACTCTTGCTTCTGGTAGGTCTGTGGTGCCAGGCTCCCCTGCCCATGATTTACAATTTCAGACAGGTGTCATCAGACTTTTTATCACTTTCGCAGCTGGGAGGATATCTCTGCAAGCATCAACAGAGCTAGCTGTCTTCAGAGACGTGGTTGAAAAACCATCCATTACTGTGATGCCTACAAAAATATGCAATAGTGAGAGGTTGCTGTGGTTCCGCTGCCAGGGCTGGCTATGTCTACTGATATCATCCCGTGATTTCTTCATGCGCTTTATCTGTGTCTGTGCTTGCTTAGAAATATAAGCTCTTTACAGCAGGCAGCATCCCCTTGCCTTCTGCAACAAATCAAGTCCCGTTCCACAATAACCATATGCTTAGGCAAATAATAATTATAATACGTGAGTCTGTGTGTCTTAGAGACATTCCAAAGCTTCCTCTGTCCTCATGGTGAACTGCAGCAGATTGCAGCGCATTTCCCTGCTGCCAGGTAGCGGTGCTTGTGCTGGCATGCGAGTAGAACGCTATTTAGAAGATCTCTGTTTCACCCAGGGATCTAGCAATGGAATGCTATCCAGGCAATTATTTTGATTGGAGATAATCACTTGGGAAATGGATGGATGAATTAATCAATTCCAGTTAATTGGGATAATGACATTATTTATGCTGGTCACCTTTTTTTACTACCATCTGTAGGAAGCTTTCCAACTGCAAGGCCAAATTCTTCTATGATACAGATCCACTGAGGCTGCTGCCATTAAAGCAGGAATAAATCCGGTGCATTGTAAGTATAGAATAAATTGCCTCACTTACTTATTTTCAGAGAAACCATGTGTGCAGCTGACCTGGGAATACTACAAATTACTCTCTTTATTCCACTGTTGCTATCCTGTCATTAGTAGTGTTGCAACAGGAGGTGTTCTTGGCACTTGTTCTAACAGAAATATATAACTTTTGTTTTGTTTGCATACTTATGTGGCTCATTACTATGTGAAAAACAATCTGCAGCTTAGCATTTGTTAATGGGACATGGAACAAGGAAACAGCAGATGGAGTATTGGGATACTGAATGCATAATAAGTTTGATCCTGAAAGTCCTTGTGTGATTTTTCAGCTCAAGATGGTTGTTAAATTCCACTGCAAAGCTGAACGGAAACCGCGCCGGTGTTCAAGCAGTGAAGGCACAGTCCTCCACAGTAAACAGCCTTAAGGGTCAAGCATTCCCTTTACCTGATCACCTCTTAAAGGGAAGCAAAAGACAAGATTTTGCTTTGTGATTAATACTTTGGTTTCTTCTGCTGTTCAGAGAGGAGCTCTGAAAATAGGATGGCTCATTCTCTTTCAAGTGATTGAAGATAACCTTTGCTGTGATATTGTCCTATCTATTTCTGTCTTCAGCTGAAGAGGAATAGAGTTCTGAATGTCATCTTCTGCTCACCTGTATGTCTAATGCTGATTGGTGCCCACGAGGTTCTCCAATCTGAGGACAAGTAAGCAGGACTGTAAGAATATAGATCTCGGGGCAAAAGGATTTCTGTATAATCTGTTTGTCCATCCTCATCTTTGGGTCAGGCTGAGTGGCTCTTTAAGTCTGATGGAATAAACCCAAATCTCTTGTCCTGAAAAGATAAAGATCAAATCATTCTGTGTCAGTCTTTGGATCAGGGCACACTGCGCCTCGGTACATCCGTGACCGCAGCATGGATTAGATATATCTGCCAGGCTGCAGTGAGCTAGCTCAGATATTAAGAGCCTTTTCTGAACCAGAATCACTCTCCACTAATCTAACACAGACTTGTTTAATAAATCATAACCTTTCACACTTCTGGAAAATGATGAGGTGTGCCAAACAAGAGTTAACAGTTTGAGGATCATTACAACTGAATCCTAAGTAGCTACAATACAGTTTACTGCAAACACTATGTGAGACGAGAACATGACAGATGAGATATTTTCATGTATTCAACAGCAAGTGAAATTACTACTCCAGCAAACTGTGATTTTTTTTTTTTTTTTGGGGGGGGGGGAGGAAGAGGAGGCAGAAGGTTGGAAAGTGTTAGGGCAGGCATCAAACCTGGAATTTCTCACAGGTTTTTGATTCCTTCATTGCAGGAGCTCCCTGAATTCAAGCATGGTGTCTTGTGTGACCACAAAGGGGAAAGCATCATTTGTGAAAAGTCAGTGCCTTGGTGTTCCCTTATTTTTCTACTAGTTTGAATTCAGCTCTCCTGCCTCCCTCAGAGACCTTCCAGCAAAGACAACATCTGTGACCTGCAGCATGAGCAGCTGTGACGGGAGGTAATGTTTTTAGTTAGATGGAACCCAACAGGCTCCTGTGCGTGACTTTTGTTTTCGTATTTGTATTGACCCTCCATCCAGCAGGGCGTAGGGAGAGGACACTGTAAGAGGCCACCTGAGTCACTGCATGCAGGCCCTGACCTCTGTGCTAACAAACAAATAACAGCCAGGTCAGGGGGACCGCACAACACTGTCCCGCATATGTGCAAACACCGCGGAACAGGGAATGCTTCCTGACACCTACCTAAAGACTATGGTGTGCCACAGGAAGAAAGCAGGGGGAAGCGAGAGCATCATCTGCATACCAGATTCCTGGATCTTTGTCAATAAAATTCTCAGATGATGGTGCTTCAGCCTACAAAAAAAAAAAAACAAAACAAAACAAACACAAACAGAAAAAAAACCACAAGGAAATTCTGCTTCTGCAGAAATTCTTCTTAATTAGGAGAAAAAAATTCCTCTGGACCCCATATGTGATGGTTTGTTTAACACATGTTGTGCTGGGTGAGCAGCTGAATACATGTAAGTATTTAATATTCCTAAGAACTAAGCAGAACTAAGTCCTACAAATGCTTATAATTTTGAAGTTATTTAATGTTATCAAAGTTTTTATTTATAAAGGATCAGTATATCTCATCTCAACCTTTGTTTGTCCAAAGTAAACAAATCAAACTCACTCAGCATTTCATAATACATTTCCAAAAACATCTTAGCACTTTGTTGGCATCTTTTTCCAGTTTTAGTTCATTTCAGTGCTGGTCGTTAGAAAAGTCTGAACTACTTAAAATGAAGTTTTATCATTATTTTCTATAACAGTATGAATAATTTCCTGGTTTTGCTAAAAAATACCTTAAAGAAGGCAAGATACAGTTTTAATGCTGACTTTAATGAGGTCAGGATTTCACTCTCATATTTGTAAAAACCATTCTTTTTTACCTACCTGTGATATAAGAAGCACATCCTAGAGTTTAATGCCCAAGCCTTTCTCCTAGGAGCATCTTGTTCCAACTGTTGTGGAATGAAGTGTGGTTTGGATACCACAACCAAACAGAAAACTGAATACCTGCATCTTGAAAGAAAATACATTTCTTTTAGCTTTTCCTCCTCTCAGCTCATTACCCTTGATGAAGCAAACATGTACATTCTAATGAAAAAAAAAAATTACTGAAAGATTCAATCCAAATAAAACATACAAAAATTTTCAATCATAATATACATTTCAAACACCAGTCTGTGATCTAGAAACTAATTCAGAAGTAAAAGCATTTACATAAACCCTTCACTTTCTGATATTCCAAAAAGCATCATTTTTATTTGAATGCAAAGGAGTGAATGAGTTAAAGCCATCTCATGTTAAAGAAGATGGTATTTGTTTGATTTTAGATCTAGAAATAAATGACTCTGAAATGCAAATAAAGCCCAAACTCAGAAAACAGGGTCTCAACTATACAGGGCTTTGAAGTTTCCTCAAGTGTCACTGGATTATTGTGAAATTTGTGTGAAATGCTTATACATTGTTTGCCTGTTTCCCCCTTGTGTAGTTTAAAGAGCTTTAAGTTTTCTTTAGGAAACAAGCATTTAATTTCTAGCAAAATGAGACTCCTAAAGAAGGGAGATGCCTACGTTGTGATCTCCATCAGCTGCAGAAGTAAACATGGTACCCGTGAAAGGGCTGTGACACGCATCTCGGCTGCAGCTGCTGTGCTTGGCGATGCCCTGTCTCCATGGAAACATTTCAGCAGACGCGGTACCTACTGGCAACTGAACAAAGATTTTTCTATTGCAGAAAAGGCAAAATGTAAGCTGCAGTGAATACAGCATCTTTCCTTGACCCTGGATCTGTAAGTGCTGGCAGGCCAGAGGCATCAGGTCTTTCTTTTCTTTTTCCCTCCCCTGAAAAACAAGCAGCAATTGGGGAAGAAAGGGGATTGGTAGTTTTTCAACAAAAAGTATGTTTTTACAGCAGGATGCAAAATCTCAAAGTCGAATTCAGAGTCACAGCTCTTCTTTTAGAGAAACAAAGAGAAGCCCACAAATCAGCCACTCAGAGTTCGGAGAATGTGTTTTAAATTACAACAGTGTGGTTGCTGAAATTAAGATTGTAAAAAAAAAAAAAAAGAAGTAAAAATAATGAATATATCATTATAGGGAAGAACAGTAACCTCCACTTTCATTTCAGCTACTTTGAGCTGAATAATTGTATAGCCAAGGAAAAGTCTTTTTCCAACATTAAAGTGACAGGACTTGTTAGTGTTTTTGAATAGTGTGTTCAGTTTGAGACAGTGTAGAGCTGCTTTGAAGAATAGGAAAAAAGAAATACATATCAGATCAGGAAAAGTATAGGAAGAAAGAGGCCAGCCAAAATAATCTTGTCTTTAGTTCCAAGTTACAAAACAAAGGAGTCAGACTTTTAGCTTAGCGTTTGGGATGACTCCCTTAGGGACTTGCAAGTTTGAATGAGATGAAGCTAATTAATAACTGGGATTTTCTTCACATTCCTCTCAAAGCCATGTGCTGGTCACATGGGATGGAGCATTTTCCTTTTTCCTGTATCTTCTACTCACATATGAAAAGCATATGCAATTAGAAGAGGAATTCAAAATTTACACTGGTAAGGAAGACAGGGGCAAATATCTCTGCCTTCTCTACAGTTTCTGAGTGCTGTTTGAATTGGGAAATGATGACAAAATAGAAATTTCCACAGTGCTCCTACCCTTCTGTATAGGAAGGATATCAATATCATGTGTATCTTGATATAGATGCCAGTAGTATGCTTGCTGTGCTACCTCTATGTTTTCACTAAGAGAAAATAAACCTTGCTAAGGGGCAAGGACAAATCATTAGTTTGATTACCACTAGCAGTCTGCAACCTCTGCATATAAAAAACATCCCGCAATTAAATTTGTCAAGCATGACAGAACATGTTTTATTTATTTTTTAAAATAATTATCACACTGATATTGTCAGCTTTGTTTATCATAACATTGGTATTTTAGCAATTTATGATGATTATAGTTTTGTCTAATTATAATAGAGGTTTTATTTAAAATTCTCTGCTCAAATGATTTAGAGCAAAAGCTGATGTAGATTGCAGCTGATGTTAGATAGTTCTCATCAACAAATTTAAAACTGTGGTGCTGATGTTCTTTCTGAGAACCCATGTTTTCTTAGGAGACCAGAACAACTTCAGACTTCCAGAACTAAATGATTATAATGGATGTGTGATAATAAAAGCTGGGTTTGCCTATGCTACGTCCTAGGCAGGCAGGAGCCATCTTGGAGCTGCACTGATGGTGGTACAGCTTCAACTGTCAAGCCCTACTGAAGGCTTCTCAGCTGCAACTTAGTGCCAGAGGTGCTATGACTTTGCGTCAAACCTATGTTCTATGTCTGGTCATTTCAGACAGCACAGATTTGTGAGCCTCTGCTCGCAGAGGAGCATGTTGATGGAGCTGTGTGCAAGAGCACAGCCAGCTGCTTCACAGGCCAAAGCAGGAAAAGGAAATCCTTTAAAATTCAAATCCAAAGCATGTTTTCTTAGTATGCCCCACCTTACCTGAGATCATGATGAAAATGAGATTTGGCCAGTGCCAGAATGGAGTGGGGATGCTCACATTTGGCTATTAAGAAGAATTAGTGGCAGTGTTCAGCTTTTTAATGTAAAAAGATGCAATTATTTCATAAAAAGCTTCCAGCTGTGTTTGACTATATCTCTGTCAGGAAGGAATTTCCTTCAAGAACAACTTTGTTGTGCTTCCTGACTTCATGGTGGATTTGTTGCTGCCTTCATGACTTGGAAAATAAATTGCATTAACTCCCTTGACCAAACAGAATGGTCCTTAGTTTATACCTTCCACAGACCACGAAAGACAGGAATGAATATGAAAGCCTGCTGCTTAAAGAAATCTTGCAAAAAGTGACTGTGGAGTATAATACTTTTTCCTAAGGGTAGGATAACTATTTTCATTAATATCGCATTAATTTTTCTTTTTGTGCCTACACAATGGTTGCCAGTTATTTGTTCCTTTGTTATCTTCCCCCAAATTGAGTTTAATTATGAAAAATGCTATGTCTGTTTTTACCACTATATCGATAATTTTAGATCTCTAATTTTGCTGCAATTCAATGGAGAGAAAGTGAGGGGGAAAAAGGACTCCCCTGCTCCAACTTTTGGAACTCTTAAAAGTGTTTGCCTTTATTTCTGAATAGGAAACTTCAAGGCATTTAAAACACCATCAAAAGGGGAATATAATTGCAAAATATGTATCCAAAGGAAAAAGAAATATAAATGTGAATTTCTTTACTATTCCATGGTTAGTATGGAAATTTGAAAATTAATTTCTTACTAATATTCCAGATAGTTTAATCACAGACACAGGAAGACTTTTATTTTGAAACCTGTGCATACCTCAAAAATTGAGAGTTTCCATTTCAATGAGCAGTAATATTTTGAAAAAAATTAGACATGATTTTTCTTTTGGTTTAAAAAAAAAAAAAAAGGAAATATGTCCTATTGCATTTCCATTTTGATTTTTTTTTTTCAGTAAAAAGGAAAAAACTAGCAAGACGGGAGGGGGAGTAAAAATTGAAAGCAAAGTGCAATTCTAAATAAAAATGACAG
The DNA here is from genome assembly GCF_000708025.1 of Charadrius vociferus. Lineage (NCBI taxonomy): Eukaryota > Metazoa > Chordata > Aves > Charadriiformes > Charadriidae > Charadrius > Charadrius vociferus. The sequence goes on from NW_009648369.1 coordinate 6,013,634, forward strand.
AAAATTTAAGAATGTTCATTTGAAACATCTATATGTTACTGAATTTTATTTTGCCAATGAAATTAGTTTGACAAAATTAAGTTCAATATTTTCTTTCCAAACACTTTGATTTTGGCAGAAAAGCCTTTTTATAGAAATTTTTTAATATCAATTTTTTTTGACAATTTCTAATTCTTCTGGACTTTACTACATCCTGTTACAAAGAGAAAAAAAAAAAAAGGAGAATTAAAACCTATTGATCGGCCATTTTTTTAATAAAAAGATTGTTCAGAATTATTTAGAATATTTTTCCCCTAAACTCAACAGCTATTTAACTACTAAAGTAGAAATGTCATTTCTATAGACCATAGAAGGTTTTCATTAGTTAGAATATACACGAAGCTAGTTAAGTCATTGCTTTTTGCTGACCATATTTTTTTAAATTGTCATTATTTATTTAACTTTAAAAGTATGCAGTCAGCTTGATAGTCATGTAGTCATTTAGAGAACAGGAAAGAAGATTTTAAATGCTGTTCTTCTAAACAAAAATAATCACCAAAATACACGAAGCTACTTAAATATTTAACTGCTACTTCTTATTAAAAAACCCCAAAACTTTAAATTAACCTTAATACATATACAAAAAGCATCTGGTGTGTTACAGTTAAAACACTAAGAAACATAGACTTGAACTTCTACCAGGACACAATGATTTTTTAAGATTCATATTTTAACTTTCAAACAGAAGGAAGAAAAAACTGTCTTCAGGGTCAGGCTGTTACACAAAATTAAAGTGTGTCCTTTTCCAAGGCTTCCTAAGTCCTTTCAGAAGCAAGAGTCATGGAATATTAATTTTCTAAGATTTCTTAAAAATAAACCATAAAAAATGTTAAACATAGATTTCTCCTTTTGTTGCAGAAAAGCTACTACTTTTCTTTTTTCCCCTTCATTTCTTATCTTGCTTTGCCAACAGCTAGAGCAACTAGTATTTCTATAGTTATGCAATGTAATTGCCAGTCTTCATCTATGTACTCATCTCTTCACCTCACCTGTGTCATTTACTTCCTGACTGAATTCTTTGGGGCTTTCCTGAGTGCAGAATAAGGTTCTCAAATTTGGGAACCTATTCCCAAGTTATTGGAAAAACCAGAAACCAAAAAGTTATTCTTACTCTATCAAATCCATTTTTGCCTCACTTAGATAACTACTTGCAAGTCTGTAGCATTCATACTCTATTTCAGTTTAAGACAGAAAAAATGTTTAAAGGCAGAATCCATTAAATATTTTTCTTAAAATGATTTCGTACTGAAGTGATTCAGCTTCTGGGGAAATGCTGTGGTAATTCCTCAAGAATTATATGTAGTAATGATTAGAAAGCAAAAATTCCACTACACGTACAATGTAGTAAAGATTTCTTGGATTCCAATAGACATGTACATACAATAAGTATAAATAGACATCATCTTATATTTATCTGAAAGGAGCAGACATCAAAGATTTAAAAGCCCTCAGGACTGCAGAGAAAGCTTTTTTCTGGACCCTTGCTGTAGATGAAGCTACGATTTTTTTTGTCCTGTAAATCTGTTCAGCCACCTACCACAAACACTGCTATTAATTTTGGACTTGCCTTAACTCTTAATGACAAGCACTTTTTCACATGCAAGCATTCTATGCATGCAGGTTTAAGGGGTTGATTGTATCATCATCATCAATTTATGGGGGATTATGACAGAACTGTGAGAAACATGATTTGGAGAAGATGTACAAGGCACTACTGGCTGATGGGAAGCTAATATATATATAAATATTGCATATGGTACTTTGAACAGTGTTGAAATACCTGAAATAGGTTTAAAGCTTTTCTCTAAAAATGTATAAAACAGAAAATTAATAATTGATGCAATATGTTTCAAAGATGCTGTACCTGAGCTTGGAGACAAAGGCTAGTTTAGATTCAAGTAACCTGGTAGACTTCTGTTCACTTCCAGAAAAACCTGACTACATATCTTAGGGTTCTGTACGGTTTTAAATGTTTATCTTCTACAGTGGAAAAATACCATCTTTTCATTATTCATTCATTGCCACTGAGCCATTAGAACATCATGGAAAACCTCAGTGTTCAAAAAATATTTGCTAACAAAGAAGGAAGGTTTTATCTGTTAATAACCTTGAATATTTCACGACTTTTTTTTTTTTTTTTTTTAAAATCAAGAGACCAAATATAATTATATTCCCTGGTTTTCAAAGTTTTTGAATCTATAGTTCTTCACTTCTGAATTACACTGAAATTTAATTTCCTCTTCCATTTCCTATTTTAGAATTTCTTTTGAAATGAAGCTTAGTACATTTTATCTTTTCATCTACATCCTGAGCTGCAGTAATTTGAGGCAGAATTGAGCACTCCCCTAAAATAAACAAGTGTTCTTCTTAAGGTCTCTTTTGCTCTCTGTCTCTTTATTTAACAGAATCTGAAAACAAGCATGTGTGAATAAGATACAATCTAATGAACCTTTTCTTTTTAATTCTGAGTACTAAAAAGTAAGGGGAAAAAAATACCAGTTAAGACATTCTTTAGTTCAGAATTGAGATTGAGTCATACACTGTAAATAAGTAAAGACTGTTCTGCCATTTTTCATAGAGTCTTTGCTCTGTTGATTAATTTCAAGAATCCATTGGTTAAAACCCAGAACTCTTTTATGGAAATTCTTTCATGACATTATCCATACCTGTTATCTGAGCAGCTATTGCTGTTTTTTCCTCTCCTGACCAATTGCTCTGATAAGAATTTGCAGTTCAGCTAATCCTGGATTGTCTAACTTAACCTTTATCAAATGGAGCCACCTTCAGGAAGACCTGTGGATCTGTGAATATTTGTCATTCCACATGTCCAGAGAAACACCCTGGCATCTTCGGTTTTGAGAAACATTCAGGGAGTTAAGACAAAAGAAAACAATGAGGCACAGTTGCTGATCTGTAACCATATTTCATCATTTCATGTATCATTACTCTGTTTATATGCCTTACAGGAATTTTAAATTAAAAGTCCACACACTTTGTTATTCCTTATTATCCAGACTTTGCTTGTACAGGCATAAATATAACTTCTTGAAGGAAATGGGTTATAATACTAGACTTACATAAAAGGAAATTAAAAAATGTAATTTTTTTTAAATGAGATGTCAGGATTGTTTTTACAAGCTTATGTTTTCACAGGCAGAAACAGTGAAATGGCATTCTACCTCTGCATAAATAATATACAGAAAATACTATGTTGATGGAGACAGGTATTAATTATTTGATAGATTAATTTCTTCATACAGTCCAGCTGCTCCTGCGTTTCACAGAACAATCTCAATATTTAGGGAGGCTGCCTTAAAGAATAATTGTCATTAGCTCTTCCTTAACTGTTAGCTGTGAATGGCTTGTTGTGTCACTGTTGTCATTGGATAGTGACTAAGGGCTATTTATCTTGCAAAAACTTTCCCTGTTCACAGTTGATTTCTTTGGAACAAATTACTACTTTATGAAAACCTTTCATATTTGTCTTTCCAAGTAAATATAATTAAAACTAGGAAAAAGATTGTTCCACCAAGAAGGACCTGAGAGGCACTGATGGGGTAATGTACAGTACCCTTCCTCAGCTACAAGAATTTGATTATTTTTCTGCAGTTAAAATTAAAGAAAAATAGCTTTTTCTTTATTGTTACCCCCCCCAAAAAAAAAAAAAAAGAAATTTGACTGCCTTCCTGTAGCTCTGAATTTGAAAATTAAAAACTTGTGTCTTCCAATAGTAATTATCTTGTATTTGATGCCTGTTCTGCAAGTTGGCACAAGTTGGCATAACGTAAGGAAAGGCAGAAAAAGACAGAAAGAACAAGAACGGGGAAAAAAGGTATCTCACCACAGGTGTGGAAAACCAGTATCTCAGTCATTGTAAGTGTGGCAAGCAATAGGATTAGTAGAAGACTTACAGAAGTCCTGTAAAATAGAGGCCATCAATATAGTCTCATTTCCTGTAACTGCAGGGAAATGGAGGAAGCAACTTGATCATCATGAACTTCTCAGCACCATAAGACTGATGGAATCAAAAATACAGGAATATGGGGAAAGAAAAAAAAAAAGTCCTGGATTAGCAGAATGCAGATCAGGGAATAGAAATGAAGTTTAGAGTGATTTTCTGGAAATGATGGCCAAAAGGAATATCTGGTTGATATTCTCTACTCTTCTTTGTATTTCTGTTGTTTTATAGGGACACTACAATGGACAAGACATCATTGTGTTAATCCATATAGAAAGAGAATAAACACCATGTTCCATATCTCCGAGTGCTTACAAACAAAATGTAGCTGAAAAACAAAGAGTGAGTATAAGCAGAAAGATGAATGAGTCCAATGAAATACTGAAACAAAGTTAATCAGAAATAAAGAACAAAAAGGACAGCGACCTATGCAGGGTGTAGATTGCTTGTTGCTGTATCACCTGGGCACACATTCTGTGGAACTGTACTGCATGAAATCTCATACTAGGACCTTTAGTATTCATTTCCAGTGGAGGTGGTCAAACTTGAAGGAAGGACCATCAACATCAGCACTGTTTGTCTTCCCTATCAATTAAAAGTGATTAAAAAGGGAGAGAAGAATGTCTCAAAATCTTTAATTGATCAAAGAACAATAAACAGGTCTATAAACAAGAGTTGCCTGTAGAGGCAAAAGGGTAAATAGAAAGAGAATAAAGCTGAAAAGATGGGAACAACAGTGCCATCAGTACCAGAATGAGAGCAGTTTAACCAAAACACTTATTGAGTACTTTGCTACTAGACTGAAATGCTCATCCAGTGTCAATTCAAGAGATATATACCGTATCTGAACTAATTACAAATATAAGTGGAGATTTAGTGCCTAAGTACTTCAGAAAGTTATTATCTGTCTGTACAAAAATTCACCAGAAATTTGCTGTCATCTTTTTGTCATGCAGTATGAAAAAATATTCCAAAGGATTATAGAATAAGGACCAATAAAAGTCTCATCATTCTTTAAAAGTGTTACTGTTCTTACACTTCCTTCCATCTCTAACATTTCCATTTCATTATCATTGTATGTTTTATACAGATAGAGCTCTTTAGATAGTTATGAGCTGTATTACAGGTTTTAATGACTCATTTCCATACCTGTTGCCATTACCTGAGAAAATAAGTAATAGCAAGTGTTCCACAACAGTTCCATCAATACCGCAAACCTTTCAGCGGAGGTCATGATAATAAAGTGAACATGGATGTAACCCAATCGAGAAAGTAAGAAATATGCAGTCATGACATTGTGTCGCAGAGAGCAGTCTGAAACGGACAATGAATTAGTTCGTCTTGTGTGTCTGTTGTGCCTTGTTAAGTATTTAGTTTTGTATTGTGTTGCTTTTTAGCTTTCTTCTTGATACACTTCTGATCAGCTTCCTTCTGATGCACTATTAAATTATTTCATTGTGTTGACAGAACATGATTTTCTCCTGTTATTTGCACTTGAACTGTGTGAATACCTTAATTAACCCCTTGCTAAGTAAAGATGATTTTCTTTCCAGATCAAGATTTCATTTATGTTCTACCCAACAGAAAAAAATAAAATTCTGACTTTAAAAAGTGGTGGTCTGATATTGTTCCTAACAAAAAAATAAACATTGAAATAATAGATTTTTTTCAGTTCAACCTATTTTGTATGCTTTCTTCTTTACATCTTCCAACATTGAAGGCTACTCTTATGTCTTATGATACAATTAACCAGACGTAATTTTATACCACACATTATTTCACAACACATATTAACACTATAGTTATTCTAATGTTTCTTTTTGAGCAAGTGCCTTACCCATGGATGGTGACTCACTGAAAAGAAAGCACAGCTAAAGGAAAACACAGCAGTGTCTAATGTATGAATGAGCAATGAATTGAACAGAATTCATTCAAGAAAGACCTTCAGAAAAAACAGCACATATAATGCCATAACTGATGTCACACATCATGTTCCAAGAGAACACATCACACGTTACTTGAGTCTGAGTTGTTACATAAAAAGAATGAACTCCCACCAACTCTTTTCTCCAATGGAAAGTAAATCTGTGCATGCATCACACTAACTAGAGATTTAAGCCTGGTTTATTAGCAGAATCCTGTCCCTGTGCCTCACCCAGTAAGGGCCAATGGGTTTAGCTCTTCCACAATATTGTCTCTAGATTTCTTTTCCATAGTACCAGTCTGAGATCACAGGGTTGGGTCTGTTCATCACACATAAATAAATTAAAGACCTCTGAAGCTTCATAGGTTCTTTAAAACAGTACAGTTCTTCCCTGTTACCCTCACAGACAACTTTGCAGAGGGCTAAGTTCAAAGGGGTTACTCATTTAGCGCAACTTGTACTGTGCCCTAGTGAAAGTAAATATATTTGCCGAAGTTTCTTGTGCCGAGATGGGTGGAAGCATTCCATGTAAAGGCATTTTGTACTTCTCAACCTTCAGTTTTTTGCAGGAAAGAATGAGATATGTCAAAAGGACTAATTTGGTGAATCTCCAAGCTCCAAAGCATTACCATTCAAGAGCAAGTGACTCTCTGTTGGCTTAAGGTAGTTACTTTATATTTGAGGCACAAAAATGTACATAAAGTCTGGAAGAGAATCTCATGGCCTCCTGACTTTGGCTTAGACACCCACATTCTGGCCAGGATACAGTTCAGCACTGAAATGTTTTTATGCATCTGGCCCATATGTGCTTTTTGATAGAACTGTCAGTGCTTCAGCTGGAAGACAGCTGGAATTTTGAGATGATTGACAATGTGATTAAAAAAAAAAAATCTGCAGTTTAGCAGCTTAGAAATTCATCAGTTTCCTGGAAAAAAACAAAACCATACAATTTTCTATGCATCACTTGCAGTTAAATAGGAAATGTAGACATTATAGAAAACTGGCCATCTGAAAACTGTATGAATAGTACTAAAAGTTAGTCCTGCTGTTTTCAAAACAAAAGTAACTGCCTTACCTTTGCAGGCAGTAGCCTGTAACTAATAAAAAGCCAGTAAGGTGAAGCACAATGGGCTCAAGATAACCGATAAAGCAGTATCCTCCTTATGGATAATAGAGTTGCTTGTCTATTTGAGAATACACAGTACCTACCTCTTACTTCCATGTGTTTCTGCCTTTGTTGCTGCTGAGAGACACAAGAAAGGGAAGGGTATACAGAAAAGTGATTTATGAGATGCCTAATTTGAGCAGACCTGATCCCTTGATTGGTCACACCTGAAATTTTGAGCTAAATCCTGAGGGTTAATTGAACAGTAAGACTAAATAACTGATTTGTTCCCTAGTTAAATTCTTTGGGCAGATGTCATGAGAATTCTGGGGATTTAATCTTTTAATTATAAAAGCTTAGAAATAATGTGGCATATAGTTCTCACAGAATCATTATTTCAGATGAAGTATCTGCCTTATTTTCTTCAAGATATTGGTCATATTACCTGAGTTTTTTTTCATCTGAGTCCCTCCTAAAACATGATTTTCCTTCCTGCACTCCTACATTTTCTGTTTCCCAGCCTTAGGCACACTATGACCTTCATCTCTCTGTCTGCATGTATATTTACTCTGCAACAATCAATCAAAGAATCAAGTAATCTTTCATAAAACCCCAGAATATCAGTACAAAAGGCCACCCAAAAAATCTCACTGGACAAAATGAGCAGGTGTAATTTCTCTATTTGACAAGCTATTAGCTAGCCTGACCTTTATTAGAAGTAAATTATCATAACAGCTAGAAGCAGCCAGAAAAAATGTAATTAAAAAATCAAATAAAGTGTATAAGAAAGCAACAGGTGAAGACCATCTCTGCTAAAGTCATCAACACTTCCAAACACTTTTTTTATTTTGCAAACAGTCTGAAATGAAGATGTTCAGGAAAATGCACTATTCAGCAGGTAACAAATTATTTAAACAGTCCATAAAGGTCAGCATTTTATAGGTCTGTATGTTGTATATTCTGGCAAGGAGAAGGTGCATTTTAAATAGTATCGGTAATACTTATCACCCATAACCCTGAGTACAACAGCAATAAGATTTCTTACCATAAACCTCATACAGTCTTGAGGCAGGGGAGGTTGCTGGTTTTGATCCAGAATAAAACATTACATAAACCTGCATATTTTTTTACTTTTCATTCAAAATTACACATGGAAGAACATTAAGAACTAAATAATCAACATTTTTTGTAACTGTTTTCTTCCATACAAAATGAAGTGGCTATCCATAGGCTTGCCATTGTTGACTTTTCTGAGCAGAATAAAGATGGGTTTTGTTACGTTAGGTTTGTTTCCCTTGCCACTTCAGTTTAAACTATTTTAAGCTAGAAGAAGCTGATAAGAGGAAGCTATGTAAACTTGCAAATCAAAGTATGACTATGATCTATAGCTAAAGATTGGAGGGGAACTCTCCAAAGAGAAAACTCATTAACAATCCATAATCTTTGCAGAAGTGGGTGTTTTTCTGAAAAATAGGGATCATTTAAACTTTCAGTTTAACCACTGAATTAAGTGCAGATGTACTTAATAAAGTCTAACGAATGAATGGCTCTTTTCACATAAGTGACTACATTAAACTGTCATTGTTGTCTGTCTCTTATAGTCCTTACACTACAAATATACACTTTCTCTTTGAAAATGGACAAAAGTTCTTATTTAAGACAAAGTCATTCTTCCTATCTATGGAGCATCTTTCTGAGTAGTCATGAAGAATACGTGAAAAAGATGAGATATGAGAAAGATATGTCAAATGACAAACATAGCAAAATAGATATCTCATTACAAGGTGATAAATACTGGTGGAACAGTTAAATTGCATACTTCAAAAAGAGTTCACTGAAGTTGTCTGGTCGGAATGTAGATGGAGTCCATCTTTCTCATTTATATTTCCAACTTTCTCATTTATAAGTCCAACTTTCTCATTTATATTTCCTCCTTTTCCTGTCTTTAGAGGACAGAAAGTCCAGTAAAACTGATTATTTTCTAATTACCAACAACCATCGTTCTGTTAACTTTGAAAAGAACAATTAGAAATATTTTGCTAATATTGTCCTGAGTGGCTAATTTTATCCCCATAAAGAAAAAAAGTTTTCAAGTTCACATAAAGGTATTTTTTTTTTAATAGAGGAACAAAAAATAAATTTCCAATTTAGTGAAGTTCTATGTGATTAACTGGCAAAACGTTTTTTTCTGGGTAGTGCATATGAAAGCAGATCGAATCCTGCACAATCAAGTAGAATCATGTACCATCATGTGCAAGAATCCAAGCCAATATGCAGCAGATGTAAAAGGAAGGACAGTACAAACTCCAGAGGTGACTTGTAGACATTTGTCCACAAAAAAATACTCTGTTCCTTTATTCATTTGCTTGGCTAAAATATGTTTTCCTGCTGGAAATATGAACATAGTTTGTAATTGCTCAATTTTAAGTACCTGGATATTAGAGTACAAATAAAACTCAACCAACTGTATACAATTTACATCTTTGTGTTATAATTTCCCTAGAAAACTACTATCCAGTCCAAAATGTACATGGGAGAAAAGAGTAAATTTCATATATATATATGGAATAATTTATACAATATGTATATATGTATGTATTTATACAATATGTATATATGTATGCACATGTATAGGTCCATATCTAAGATATAGATATATGTGGGATACAGGTATATAGGTGTATATTTTCAGTTATGTACATGCTCATTTATGTTAAATATGTGTGTGCATATACTCACGTGTGTACACACACACACACATATATATATATGTACGCACCTATCTATGCTTACCACATACTTACAAAATAGTTGAGGTTGGAACAGAGGTCATCTTTTTCAACCCTTCTTCTCTCCTCCCAAAGTCAGTTGACTAGGACCACGTCTAGAAGGTTTTTGAATATCTCCAAGGGTGGAGACTCTACCATGTCCCTGGGTAACCTGTGCCAGTGCTGCCCCACAGTGAAAAAGCGTTTCCTGATGTTCAGACAGAACCTCCTGTGTTTCGGTTTGTGCCCGTTGCCTCTGGTCCTGTCACTGGGCACCACTGGAAAGAGCCTGGCTCCATCTTCTTTGCACCCTCCCTCATATTGATGAGATTCCCCCTGAGCCTTCTCTTCTCCAGGCTGAATAGTCACCGTTTTTTCTTTTTTCTTTTTTTTTTTTCTCATTTTTTCCTCATAGGAGAGAATATTAGGTTGGATATTAGGAAAACTTTCTTAACCCAAAAGGGTTGTCAAGCATTGAAGCAGGCTGCCCAGGGAAGGGGTGAAACTGCCATCCCTGGAGGTATTTAAGAGACGGCAGACATGGTGCTGAGGGACATGTTTTAGTGGTGGTTTTGGCAGGGTCACGTTGATGGTTGGACTCGATGATCTTCAAGATCCCTTTCAACCTAGACGATTCTACAATTCTATTCTATGATTCTATGAGAGGTGCTTCATCTCTTAATCATCTTTGTGGTCCTTCATTGGACTCCCTCCAGTATGACCATGTCTCTTCTTGTACTAAAGAGCTCAGAACTGGACATAATATTCCAGGCGTAACCTCACCAGTACTGAGTTGAGGGGAAGAAACACCTCCTTCGACTTGCTGGCAATACTGGGCCTAATGCAACCCAGGATAACATTTGCCTTCTTTACCGCAAGGGCACTTTACTGGGTCATGTAAAAATATACATATATTTGTCTGTCCGGATTTATTCTGTTCTTGATAGAAAGAAAAGGAAAAAAAAAAAAGAAAAAAAAAATTGAAATCTTATATGAAATAATGTGCAGTATTTTTCTCTTCTTGAAATATAGTATTGTTTGGTATACCCTTGCTGGTTTCAAAGTGCCAGTTCTATATAAAGATATAAAAACATGGGTTTATTTCACCAAATTCTTACTCACTGACAGTATGAAGTTTAATAGCGGCTTTAATATTCAGTTTCAATAAAATAAGTAAAAGACCCTTTGGGGAATGGAAATCTAAAGGGAATAGTATGTAACTATCAAATTTTCAAGCTTGCTGGAACTTGGAACTCAGCCCAGATTTATAGTGATTAATTCTCTAAATCTAAAAGTGCCTAAGTTTCACTTTAACTGAAATTAAGGATTCAGATTCTCAATGGCACTGAGGAGCTTGCACCCAGTTTAAATTAAACCTAAATTGGATGCAGGAGCTTAAGTGACTTTGGCAACCTGTGTGTAGGTGCATAACATGAAGACTCGGAAGTTGAAATCCTTGTCTACCTGTTTAAATGCCGCAGTGCCAAAGATACTCTATTTACCCTAGAAGACTTAGGAGACTAAATTTCTACTACACCTTACATTATGAGAAATGCCAACACCTCAGTTTGTTCAAGGTTTAAAAACCTGAGTGTTTGTATCAAAATTCCCCATTCAGACTACTCCTGTGTATGCTGTTAATGCAGAGACTTCAGTTTGGTGAGCGAAACATGAACCAAGGAGCAAAAGACCTAAATTTTAGATTCAGCGGCAGGAGGGGCTTTGAACCCTCATCTTCTGCTCCCCGGGAAAGTTCACCAGGGCTACAACTAGAAAGAGGTTAATAGGGGGAAAAAAGCCTGATTCAAAGATGGTACCAAAAGAGATGGTTCTTGTTTTTTTTATATCATGATTGAGTAGAGGAGCCTCTGGAGCAGGAAGCCTGAATTTTAAACTTTTTTTGTGCACTTTGACTTTTCACACCCACTGCCCCTAGGAGCCAGAATACTGTCCAAACTCACCCATTAGTCATGTATGGGATATTTACAGCACCATTGGGATGCCCATGCAGAAAGGAATGAAAAACATCTGGAGACAGGGAAAGACTAGGTAAGGGTTAGCCTAGATCCACAGGTAATAGTGGCAGTACATCTCATCTTGTAACCTTGGGTTACAATCTCTTTTTAAGGAAGACAACCTGAGACTTTCTCACCAACAACAACCCTGTGATAACTGTACCTAACTTAACACCAGACTTTTTCCTTCTCTTCAAGGACAGTAATCTCACAGTTTGTGCTAAGTGGTAGCCTCTAAAGATCAGACAGAAAATGTAATCCTAGCTTTTCTGAAACACTGGTAGTTGACGCTATGATGAACTCCACCTCTGTCTGGTGAAGCTATAGCTTCACAAAATCCCAGGCTGAGGTGAGTCTAGATCTCACTTCTTTGGCTTTTTTCAAGGGTATTCTAACCAGAGGATTTTTACATAAAAGATAGGGTCTGCTGCTGAAATTACATACACAACTAGGTTCTAAGGTGATTTCAAACTGACTTATTGCACAGATGTACTTCACTGCATCTCAGGTAAACACCTAAATCTAAGCAAGTGGTGGATTTCCAGATACAATCATCCCATCTATTCTTATTCCACATCTACCTGCTTAATATATAGATCTCATTTATCTTCTTCAATATATGTTTAACTTTACCAACTGACCATGGAAGACTTGAAAATCTGACACAAAAATTTTAATATCAGTCCAAAAGCCAGATGTTTCGTTTTCAGCTGTGGTAATACTCAATGGGTGAAAATCTGAACTGGAAAACTTTTACTATATGTGGAAACTTTCTTATGTGTGACATGAGATGATGATCTTAGCTCAGTTCCTGGAAATTACACCTGCTCAAATGTATCATAACATTTGTTTCCCCTTTCCTCGTAAAAGAAATATCAAGGGTGGATTGGACTTACGGGCTGCTTTTCAACTGAGGAAATGAGACTTACAGAAAACAAATAAAAAATCCTCAGAAGCAAATGTTTTCAGATTTGAACCATTCACAAACAGTAAAGTTCCTTACTAACTCCTTTTGTATTTCAGGTTTGTGTTTAATCTGGGGGAGAGCAAGGTGAATGCTTTTGGGTTTTTTTTCTTTTATGGTTTTAAGAAATTAAGATCTGTCATCCATTCTTTTTAGCCAAATACAGTGCCCACGACATAGAGGTGTGGAAGTTAATTAGTTTCCATGGTTTGAAGTCAGGTGAGCTTAAACATATGCTTTGTTCCTATGTGCCATGCTACAAAAATAATCACAAAGTGACCAGCTGTCTCTCATGCCAGCCATTGTTTTCAAGTGGCCTTACGGAGTCTGCCTGGTGCGGAGTATGTGATGAAGGAAGGACACAGAATCTGGGTAGTTGTAGTAGATCCAGAAGCAATGCCCATGGTTGTCCAATTAAAATTGACTGAACTAAGTGGATGAAACACATTTACAAATTTTTGTCCCACTTCTGGCTGAAATCTCTGTAGTACGCGGATTTCCCAAAGGATGGATATGTTGATGTTTATCTATTCCAAGGTACAGCTCCAATGAGAATTCATGGCAGCAACCCAAGATGAAGTAAACTGGGCAATCAGAGAAAGCATTAGTATAAAATACCACTAGGCTGCACACAGCATATTGCAAGTGTGGAAGATAAATGAATTCTAGCATCACAGACAGTTGCTCATACTTGGCCAAAGCCCAGTATCCTCTAGTGACCTTGTGTACAATATGCATTTCAAAGGACAAACAACATGCCATATCTCTGGCCATCATCATTAATACCTTCTTCTGGCTATGGGTGGTGGGAAAAAAGCCTCCTGAAAAATGTTGGTGGAGGATGTAAAGGTTGGGGGCAGACTGGGCTGCAGCGATCATGAGAAGATAGAGTTCAGGATTAAGTGTAGAATAGACAAAATGACAAGTAGAGTTGAAACCCTAAACTTCAGGAGGGCTAAATTTGATCGTTTCAAAGAATTGCTTGGGCAAATCCCATGGGAAAGGGCTCTAGAGGGTAAGGGGGCTCTAGAGAGCTGGCTGCTATTTAAGCGTCACCTCCTCCAAGCTCAGGATCAGTGCATCCCAAAGAGCAAGAAATCAGGCAAGGGGAGAAGGAGACCTGCATGGCTGAGCAGGGACCTTCTGAAAAGGCTCAGGTGGAAGAAGGGAGTTTACAATAGGTGGAAGAAGGGGCTGACTGCTTGGGAGGAATACAAGAATGCTGTCAGGGTATGCAGGGAGGAAACAAGGAAAGCCAAGGCAGCCTTGGAATTGAACCTGGCGAGGGATGTCAAGGCCAACAGGAAGGGTTTCTTTAAGTATATAGGAGACAAAAGGAAAACTAGGGAAAATGTGGGCCCGTTGTTGAATGAGACAGGTGCTGTGGTGACGGATGATGCAGAGAAGGCGGAGTTGCTAAATGCCTTCTTTGCTTCTGTCTTCACTGTTCGGGCCAGTCCTTGTGAGACCCCGACTTTGCAGGTAACAGAGAAAGTCTGGGGGAAACAAGACTATCCCTTGGTTGACAAGGAGCACGTTAAAGATCAGTTAGATAAATTGGATATACATAAATCCATGGGGCCTGATGGGATGCACCCTCGTGTGCTGAGGGAGCTGGGGGAAGTCATTGCTGGGCCTCTCTCCATTATCTTTGAAAGGTCCTGGAGGACAGGTGAGGTGCCTGAGGACTGGAGGATAGCCAATGTCACTCCAGTCTTCAAAAAGGGCAGGAAGGATGACCCGGGAAACTACAGGCCGGTCAGCCTCACCTCCATCCCTGGGAAGATGATGGAGCAGCTTGTTCTGGGAGTCATCTCAAAGCACCTGGATGAAAAGAAGATTATCAGAAGTAGTCAACATGGATTCACCAAGGGGAAGTCATGTCTGACTAATCTGATAGCCTTCTATGACAAAGTAACTAGATGGGTGGATGAGGGGAGGGCAGTGGATGTTGTCTACCTTGACTTTGGCAAGGCTTTCGACACTGTCTCCCACATCATCCTCACAGGAAAGCTTAGGAAGTGTGGCTTAGATGAATGGACGGTGAGGTGGATTGAGAACTGGCTCACAGATAGAGCTCAGAGGGTTGTGGTTAGTGGCGCAGAGTCTAGTTGGAGGTTAGTAACAAGTGGTGTCCCTCAGGGGTCAGTACTGGGCCCAGTTTTGTTCAACATATTCATCAATGATCTGGATGAAGGGATAGAGTGTACCATCAGCAAGTTTGCTGATGACACAAAACTGGGAGGAGTGGCTGACACGCCAGAAGGCTGTGCTGCCTTACAGCGTGACCTCGCCAGGCTGGAGAGTTGGGCAGAAAGAAACCTTATGAAGTTCAACAAGGGTAAGTGTAGGGTACTGCACCTGGGGAGGAATAACCCCATGCACCAGTACAGGTTGGGGGCTGACCTCCTGGAGAGCAGCTCTGTGGAGAGGGACCTGGGAGTCCTGGTGGACAACAGGATGACCATGAGCCAGCAATGTGCCCTGGCGGCCAAGAAGGCGAATGGCATCCTGGGGTGCATCAAGAAGAGTGTGGCCAGCAGGTCGAGGGAGGTCATCCTCCCCCTCTACTCTGCCCTGGTGAGACCGCATCTGGAGTACTGTGTCCAGTTCTGGGCTCCCCAGTTCAAGAAAGACAGGGAACTGCTGGAGAGGGTCCAGCAAAGGGCAACAAAGATGATTAGGGGACTGGAGCACCTTTCTTATGAGGAAAGGCTGAGGGACTTGGGTCTCTTTAGTCTAGAGAAAAGAAGATTGAGGGGGGATCTTATTAATACATACAAATACTTAATGGGAGGATGCCAGGGGGATGGGAGTAGTCTTTTTTCAGTGGCACCCAGTGATAGGACGAGGGGTAATGGGCATAAACTTGAACATAGGAAGTTCCATCTTAACATGAGAAGGAACTTCTTTACTTTGAGGGTAGTGGAGCACTGGAACAGGCTGCCCAGAGAGGTGGTGGAGTCTCCCACTCTGGAGACATTCAAAACCCGCCTGGACGCTGTCCTGTGTAACGTGCTGTAGGTGACCCTGCTCTGGCAGGAGGGTTGGACTAGATGATCTCCAGAGGTCCCTTCCAACTCTAACAATTCTGTGAATTCTGTGAATTCTGTGTAGGGGGAATATCAAAAGCTCAGTGGGATATCCCAGCCTAGTTCAGTGTGTCTCAGTAAGCATGGGAATGGTTCAAAGCTGCACCAGGGGAGGTTTAGACGTTAGAAAGCATTTCTTTACCAAGGGGATGGTCAAACACTGGAACAGGCTTCCTAGAGAGGTGGTCAATGCCCCAAGCCTCTCAGTGTTTAAGAGGCATTTGGACAATGCCCTTAATAACATGCTTTAACCTTTGGTCAGCCCTGAATTGGTCAGGCAGTTGGACTAGATGATTGTTGTAAGTCCCTTCCAACTGAAATAGTCTGTTCTATTCTGTTCTGTTCTGTTCTATCCTATCCTATCCTAAAGTATCTGAGTGTACTGATTCTTGCAGATAGAAACTGGAAATGAGTGCAGAGACCTCAACAATAGCCACTTTAATTAGTTATTAAATAAGGTGTAGATATTTCAATATCTGAAATACCCTTAGTGAGTCATAGGAATAAATCTACTCACAGGTAATTGTGTAGCCACAGGAACCAAAGTAGCAGCAGACTTCCAGAGATGCAGAGTAACCCGTTTCCCAGGATCTCTTCTGCCAGTTCTGGCATCCTGCAAAGCAGGATTTCAGCCACTGTAAAGGGACAGTATAGACCTCTGGTTACATCTGAGCTTTGATCTGTCCATAAACAGAATTCAGTTTCCATCCCTCTTTTCTATAATGACATTAAGTCCTGCTCATTCCCCCTTTCGTCCACACAGACAACTCAATCCAGTCTAGGCTCTTGTTCTTGATCCTTAGAATGGGAAAATTCATCCTGGTCTGCAGTGTTCACCTGCTGGTGAGCACTCCCCCCCCAGCCCAACTGAATCTAATAGGTCTTTTATTCAATGCACACCACTTTTCTCTTTTTTTTTCTTTTTTCTCTTTTTTTTTTTTTTTTCTGGTTATAAAGCATAGCAGCTTTGACAACTACATAATATCCCTAAGTGTTTAAAAGTGCTCATTACAGACTTCCTTTCGGAACTGTCAAGTTTTATTCTTACTACTCACTTACTGCCTTTAAACATTCAGTATCTTTTGATGAAAAGGTAGTTTTTGAGGTAATGGGGGAAAAAATTCTCTCCCACTTTTTTTGCAGCTTTCTCCAATTCATCAAGACATCGATACACCTTTGCACTTCAAATGTTTGAAATTAGTTCTTTCTGCCATCAGAAATAGAGAACAAGGATTCATATAACTAAAGTTGACTAATATGATCAAGAGTTTTGCAACAGGACCTTTATTCTTAAACCAAGCTCAAGAGACTTAGAAAAAAACAGCTCCTCGTATGGCCTATGCTTCTCCCCCCAGTCATTTTAGCAGCCCTTTGCTGGACTCTGCAATTTCTCAGTATCTTTTTTGTACTTGGAGAAGAGAGGACCAAAATGGACACTTTTCCAGGTACAACCAGAGGAGCGTAAAATAAAGGGGAAAAATCATGTCCTTCAACCATCTGTCTGCCTATGCATTTACTAGTTCATCTCACTACATGTTTAGCCTTTACTGCTGCCAGGGCACACTGCTGACTTGTATTCTTCAGGTCCACAGGTCCTTTTCTGCAGATTTGCCACTGAGTCAGTCAGCTCCAAGCCTGTATGAAAGCACAGGGTGGTCCTAGCCCAGGTGCAGGACTTCACTTCTGGTGCGGTTGAACTTTATGTGGTTCTGGCTGGCCATTCCTTCAGCTTGCTGACTTTCCTCTGGACAGCATACATGTCCTGCAGTGTGTCATCTGCGCCCCCAGATAGCAATGGTGGAAATGGTTTCTTACTTTTTTGAAAAAGTCCAAGGTTTTAATATTGAGGGCAGAAGGTACTGTTAGCCTATCTAGGTGAGTCTTGTCTTATGGGATGGTTAACAGGTAGCTTCATTCAATAAGACTTTTCTTGTTTCTGACTTGTTCATACATATTTTTTGTAAAATTCAAAAGTAGGGACTATTAAGAGCAGCCAAATCAACAGACTTTAATACCCAGGACTATTCCACCCCAGTTGGCATTCTGGATGTGATGTAGATGCTTTTTCCCACTCCCAGGGGTAGCCAACAGTGATACCAAACACAGATTTTAAGGATACAAATACACCTTAGAAAACTTTACCCAAGGACTGACCAATCTATGCCTTTCAGTGGACATGAGACTAGAGAGTTGCAAAACTAGCTGGTGTATTTGCAGAACAAGCACAGCACTGTGCATGGAGTCCTTAGAGCATAAGCTTCCCTCAGCAAGTTTGTGGATGACACCAAGATGAGTGGAGTGGTTGACAAACCTAAGGGACAGGATGCCATCCAGAGGGACCTGGACAGGCTCAAGAAGCGGGCCCATGTGAACCTGGCGGGGTTCAACAAGGCCAAGTGCAAGGTCCTGCATCTGGGTTGAAGCAACATCCAGTATTAATAGAGACTGGGGGATGAAGAGCTTGAGAATATCCCTGCCAAGAAGGACTTGAGGGTACTGGTGGGTGAAAAGCTGGACATGAACTGACAATGTGTACTCGCAGCCCAAAAGCCAACCATATCCTGGGCTGCATCAAAAGAAGGTCAAGGATGATTCTGCCCCTCTACTCTGCTCTGGTGAGACTCCACCTGGAGTACTGCATCCAGCTCTGGAGGCCTCAGCACGGGAAAGATATGGACCTGTTGGAGTGGCTCCAGAAGAGGGCCAAAAAAAGTGCTCAGAGATCTGGAGCACCTCTCCTATGAAGACAAGCTGAGAGAGTTGGGGTTGTTCAGGCTGGAGAAAAGAAGGCTCTGGGGACACCTTGTTGTGGCCTTCCAGTCCTTAAAGGGGGCCTACAGGAAAGATGGGGACAAACATTTTAGCAGGGCTTGTTGCGATAGGACAAGGGGTAATGGCTTTAAACTAAAAAAAGGCAGATTTAGATGAGATAGAAGGAAGACATTTTTTATGACGAAGATGGTGAAACAGTGGCACGGGTTGCCCAGAAAGGTGGTAGATGCCCCATTCCTGGAAACTTTCAAGGTCAGGTTGGATGGGGCTATGAGCAACCCGATCTAGTTGACGATTTCCCTGCTCATTGCAGGGGGGTTGGACTAGGTGGCTTTTAAAGGTCCCTTCCAACTGAAACTATTCTATGATTCTATGATTCTCAGCAAATGCTAGTCAGTATGGGGACATTGCTGAAAATAACTGTTGCTATTTCTACAGTGATGGATATACACAACTAAAGACCCTTATGCACTACTTATTATATTGTGCATATCGCCTTACATTATCTGCTTACATAGAATCATAGAATCATAGAACGTTTTAGGTTGAAAGGGACCTTTAAAGATCATCTAGTTCCAACCCCCTGCCATGAACTTTCAAGCATTCATTTTTGCGGCATGCTTTTGTCCCAATTATTTAACTATTAGCCCTTATAAACCTACTGTTTAAAATGCTTTAGAATTTACAGTTTCTTAAAATGTCCCACTGAATATACATCATAGAATCATAGAATCATAGAATGGTTTTGGTTGGAAAGGACCTTGAAGATCATCGAGTTCCAACCTCCCTGCCGTAGGCAGGGACACCTCCCACTAGACCAGGTTGCCCAAGGCCATGTCCAGCCTGGCCTTGAACACCTAAATAGGTCACCTTCATGCTTGAAGTAAACTCAGTGAAAGCAGTGACACCAGGACTTAACTTTTACTGGGATTTCAGTTGTCTCCGAGTAAAAGAAATAATAGTGTTCCATCGGCAGGCATAGTTGAAATGACATATGATCCCACCTTAAATGTTAGAAAGTATCTTTAAGAACCTCACTCTTTGTAAGAGAGCTTTTTTATTTAGATCATCTAAGTTATATGCAATATAAGATTAAATGGAATTTTAAAACTTGAAATCTCAGAGTCTCACTAAACATTTAGTCTGTAGTTTTATCATTTGTTCAATAATACACTTTTTTGTAATTCTAATTTCCTGAGTAATAATTTTATTTTGTGATACAGAAAAGTGTATCGTTTACTAGAACAACAACAATAATAATTGTTATTATTATCTAAATATATTAAAAGTCAGCTTAGATTCACATAAACATGAAAATTGCCTCTATTTTCATTGGAGTACCACGTCCCAAATTTACTGCTCAGGTAAAATTGCAAATGCTCAATAGAAATATCTGTGTCGTTAATATGGAAAGTCCTGGTCACTCCACTGAATCTAGTAGAAAGCTGTTGGCACAGCTGGGCGGCTGTTGTGTTTCTTGGAATAGTAGCAGGAGGGACGATGTGCCTCTGACACAAAAGAAGCCTTTTTTTATTAATTAGGTGATAAGCAAAAAGTTTCTGTGCTGTGTCAATCTGTAGTGCTATTGACTTTGTTCAAAGGAATGTGATGATATTGTGGCACTTTGATGAGCATGTCTCAATACAGCATATAGCAAGGATTTGTAATGATACCAATCATGATCATTTAAGTCACTGTGACCCTAAAGGGCTTTGATAAAATATTTGGAAAGTTATTGTGACCCTTTTGACATTTTAAATACATGAAAATATAAGGTAATTGTAGTTTACACAGACAAAAAAGTAGGCAAATTGTATTGCATAGCATGTAAGCATGCATAAACTGCATAAATGCATGCATTAGAGGCCTTGTAATATCAAAAGGAATTCTTGACAAATGGTTCTTTGATATTTTTAACAGATACTTTTGGCAATACTTACATTTAACACCTGTTAGTCATTTAATTTTGTCATCTTAAAGAAGTTATGAATGTAAAACAGAAAACAAACAGGCAGCAAGCATTCAGGAGCAATGAAAAGAATTATCTTTGCCACTGATTCAGTGAAATTAATCTTGCAGCTTGGATTCATGAATACTCTTCCCAGTAGCCAAAGAGAAATGGGACTCATGAAGCTTAGTAAAACTTAGAAAATGCTTTTGTTTCATTAGGTTGTTCTTGTTCATACTGATTAATTACCAGAATTTTGCTAAGGGAGTTTACTAGGGTTATCTGAGTAAAACCCCTAATTCTTCAGCAAAACACTTCCAAAAAGAGTGAACCAGGGAACAGGTTAATTAAAACCATTAACAACTCAACACTATTCAGATAAATAGCAAAGGGGTTTCCACACATGAAAATAACTTTAACATTTGGCACACATTTTAACAGCAAGGCACACATTGTTGCCTCATTATAGTCTTCAGGGACCACACAACAGCCATCTAAGTACCCTGACAGTGAGCAGCCTTTATAGAGTTATTTTTTAGAAATTATACAGGGTAAAGTACAATCAACTATTTCATCTATAGTGGCACTTAATAAAACACAGGTTTATTTCGAGCTCCATTTTCTGCAGTACAGCTTGTCAGTCATGTTAGATTATGGTACTCTTGAAAATGTCAAACAGAAATTTGAATATCCCTGAGGCATGTCACATGCTAAAAGGTTTCCATCATGAGCCTTTCATAATAGCTGGGGTTTTTTTCTCTTAGAACAAAATTTGACTATTACTTTAGAACTTCAAAATGCCCTTTTAAATCCTGAAATTATAGACATTTAGCTGTTCCATAGCTGCACATTCCTTCCCCCCTTCTCAGGATTAAAACAAGCACATTGTATAAGTAATTACCTACTCCTATGAAAATACTGTGCATTTCTTAATGTGAAATGGAGTGCAAGCATCAGTTTGTATTGTCAGTTCATATTATCTCACATTCATTGGCCCATTATAATCTGATGAACTGTGGTATACTATATCCACCATCTGCGAAGCTATTGCACTTATTTAAAATGCTGCTTGCTCGTCTCTTTCAACCAGGAAATATATTCCTTCTATTGTCAGTACATCTTGAAAGTTGTCTAAATAAGTCAGATGAGTTTTGGGAACTTTTTGTTCAATCGCTTTGCTTTTGCAGACTCTTTGAAAGCTCTTGGGTATCCAGATTTTAGGAGCCAAACCTCTTGGCTGGATTTAGAAGAAAGCTCAGCTATTACCACAGCCTGCTGGAATTTCCATGCTTTCACAGGCTCAGGACTGGACCGCAGGTGCTTAGATCCAGTTTATTAGAATTTACTCTAAACTTGGGAAAAGGGAAATTTTTAACCATAGGCTAGCCTGTCCTTCATCCATATCTCCACCTATATATACACATTAGCTTTTACAGATGTGGATGTTCTTCCATTTGTCTGTGCACGCATAGGAGTCAAAAGAGGCACCTGTCAGCTTGTTAGAGTCACCTGCTACTAAGGTATCTTTGATCCCAGCATGTGTGTGGTGTGTGTGTGCGTGTGCTTATATGCTTTCTCTTATATGTATATGTATTAATTTGAGTTATATGCTTTTGTTCATATGTGTATGTATTTATTTGGGATACCTTATAGTAAGTTATTGTGAATCTTGACGTCTTCGAATCTGTAATTAAGTCGCTGTTTAATTATTTTGTTAAATCACTTTGTAAATCTTTAAATCTGCTAATGATTAAGTGCTGTTAAAATTCAACCTCTTGATCTACCTCAAATCATCAATAGATTTTGAATTGCTGCTCAATCATAACTGTGGAAAATATTTACATCTGCGACACCATGCTGTGAGCAGAAGGTTAGACTAGACATCTCCAGAGGTCCCTTGCAATATGAAATATATTATGATGCCATGATCCTATCTAAAAATAAAGACAGGACATGGAGATGGTCTATATTTCTGTTCTTTGAGAATACAGGCGAATGCCAAATGTGGGGTATTTGTGTTCCAGGGTGTGGACTTTCAAAGCATTTTAGTGGAATTTCTTTATATCTCAGGTATATGCTTGGGATTATACTATATCTCTGAATTTTTTTAAATGAAACCCTCCTTTTTGTTGAAGGTCTCACTTTTTTGTATTACCTACTGGCCACTTCTGATCTAAATTTTTGCATCTTCTAGAGGAATACTGTACCTACTCTCACCCTTTTTCCAGGCTTTATGTTTCTGCTACAGAAATTTATAAGAAAAAAATGCAACAAAACAACCAGAATCTTTTTATCCCTGAACATTTAACTAGTAAAAAGAAATTGGGTCCTTATGCATGCCTCCTATTAAAAAAGTGTTTAAAAATCTTCAAACACTGTGTATTCAGTTTGATCTTTCAGAGGAGTATTATGACAAGGAAATCTACACTATTGAAAATGTTCATTAATTTTCTTAACATCTTGCTTAAATTTCCTCCCCTGGGTAATGAGAAAATAGCCAGTGAGTGTTCTGATCTACACATAAATCCAGCAGCTGCTGACAAGGAGGAAAGAGGATATTTTGGAAAGACTGAAATTGATGTGCACTGTCTCTGGGAGCCTCAGGATTGTTCCCAAATAAATATGGACAACATGTTATTTGAGCCTAAAAAGACCTTTTCAATGACAGTAATTTTATGTATCTTCATGACATTTAATCATTTTATTTACCTTTTGTTGTGTAAAGAATTGTAATGGTCCTCTACTCCATATTCCTGTTGCAATACAAAAAAAGCCACTTTGTCACAGTATTTCTATGCTATATATTCCTGTAGCCTTCTTTTTCCTTCTTTCACATCACTGCAATGAACAATATGAAGTCTCATCTTTATTTTCAGGCATCCCAACATGAAAACTAATCTTTATTTTCTTATTTTTTTCACTCAAATTAACTTATTTTAGTTATGTTTATTTTCTCGTGCTTTATTCATGGAGGAAAATATCTGTCTTAAAACTTAACAAAGTGTGTCTTGGTCACAGTTCTGATGCTTAAGTCAACACCTTATGAAAGAGATGGTCTTTTGGTAAGAAGGTTAAATTTGCACA
>NW_009648369.1:6037314-6137725 GCF_000708025.1 Charadrius vociferus
GGTAGTGAAAGTATGTTTGTGTAACTTTTCAAGTCATGAGATGGTACAACTCTGACCATACCAAGGGGTTTGCTTTGTAGCAATAAGAAGATAAGGCAGGGGGGAAAAAAAATTTAGTTAGAGAGGTAACTACCCAGTGAGTCTCCAATCCAAAGTCTAATTATGAGCATGGAAAGACTACTTTATCTTAAAAATAAAATAGAACAATAGATTATGCACCTCATTATGGCACTTGAATGTGTCACTGCAGGAAAAGAAGACATGAGAGTAAAAGATGACCTTTGAGGTCCTATATTTCAAAAATTTTTGTTAAATAAATACATATGTATATAAGGCAAGAGTGTGGGGATGCACAAAGAAAGTCTTGATGCCCTGGAAGAAATAGGCAATGTGATGTGGTATGAGAGAAAGTTATTTGGAAAAAAATTTGGACTTGAGATGATTATCTCATTTTCACAAAGCAGCCGTAACTCAGTGTATATACACATAAAACCAAATATTAATATTTACTTTCCCCTGGGTGGAAATGAAAAATCCAAAACACTCTTAACAGTTTCTATCTTTTATGTCTTTAATATCTCAGTAAGACTGTTAAGTAAGCTGATAGATCAAAATATTGGTCAGTAATGTAAAAGATTATGTTTTCATTTTGTTCTTTCTCAGATAATAACTACATATTCATTTCTTAAAGCTTCCCCATGTTTAATATTAAACACCATCAGACCATGGACTTTTATTGTTCCCTCTGCACTGCTTTACCATATAAAATTCTAAAACCAGTCAGATACAGCAAGGAGTGTAGGTGTCTCAGAAGTTTCCTGGTGGATTTCATGCCCTTCTGTGTGCAGTTTTGCTACCCCCAACCTAAACAAGACTCCAGTCTGAGTTAGTTAGATGCCTTCTTGCACCTGAGGTTGATGTCCTTGGACTCGGAAGATTCTGCAATGTAAACATCAGCATCCAGGATAGGGACCTCAGCTTCTTGTCATACAGTAAATAAACATTTTGAAGGTGCCATTCTTCAGAAATTGTAAAGACAACTTAAATTAAGGTTTTGAAAAGAGTAAGATGAATCATCTTCTTGTTCCTATTTGCCTATACTGACTCTCAGAAGTGCCTGAATGACATAAAGTAGAGGCTTATTTTTACAGTTAAAGCTGGATGCAATAAATCCAACCCTCGCAGTTTCATCTTTATCTTGTCTTTATCGGAGACACAAGTTATCCAGCACCTAACTTGAATCCCACTTTCATCTACAAACTAGGTAAAGCATTGTGGGATTTTTTTTAATATCTTAAGATCCTTGGATGAAAGGCACTACAGATGTGCAAAGCTATTATCATCCTTGACTATATGTCTGCAATTCCCTATAACATATTTGCTATGTTATTATTTCTCATGTCATTGCTCTTCTAGTCTCAGATGACATCTTTGATGTTAACATGATTTACTGTCTAATGTTATTTTATTTAATATGCATGTCTCTCTGCTACCTTTTAAAGATAACTGATTGATTTCATGGTGCTTTCATCAGTGCTCTTTTGTCAATAGTTAAACTATGACCTTTCTCAAACTGATTAATTTTACTAGAAATAATTTTCTAAATTCTTTCTGCATGTCTGTCTATTAAGACAATCTATACTACCATCAAAGTATATTCTGAAAAGTATGTCATGACTTCAAGCTAGATAGGGACAGAAGTTAAAGCAAGCAGAAAGAGTTTTTCACTATATCTTCAACTAGGTATTTCAACTTGCTTTGAAACTGAATTTATGCCAGATAAGAAAAGGGGTGAACATCTTGAAATGCTTTCAGTGTGCAAAGAATGCTCTGTAAGGACAGATTACTCACTTCAATATTTTGCTCTGGTGTTCATTTCTCATAGTCTTTATTATTTTTTATGTAACTTTTAAAATATTCTCATGGTATTTCAAATATCTCACTGATTTATGAAAGCTAAAAGAACAACAGTTTTATCCAAACATATCAGTAATTTTCAGTATTTTTAAAGTATGGGACCTGAGCTATTTTCATGCAAGCTATGAGTGTTTATAGACACTCCACATACACAGGATGCTATATAGCATATCTTATTTTTTTTCCTTTTGATATTAGTTATGAACCCCATAAAAATATTTCACAAAATGTTGCGGATATATAAAGCCAAAGCTGTAAATGACAAAGTTGTATTTACGATTGTTAAGAATTTGCCAATATGCATCATTGCCCAAGAGTGGACACAAAATTTTTAGAAAACTACTTAAGAGTTAATTAAAGAGTTTTTTAAGTATTTACTTTATCCTTGACAAGGATGCTGCAGTACTGCCATTTAATAAATCGTTATTCTTTAGCACGGATTGCCAGAGTTTGCTGGAATATAGAATTTCTACTCTTCAGACTAGTTGGATTTTAATTTTAATGACCTGTGTCCTCCAAATTGGGACAAAAGGTCAAATTAAAGGGAAAAAAAATCAGGAAAAAAAAAAAGAAAAAATAGAAAATACATTAAAAAAATTCCATTTCTGAAAATGCCGTTGAATTTTTTTTTGCTTGAATTTGTCTGCCAGATCCCCAAGCTCTGGATACTTGAAGAGTCAGGCAGTCTGGGTAAATGTCTGAGGTGCCAGGAGACTCCTGAGTGACTGTTCCTGCACACTGCTTCATTCCCAAAGGGCTGGAAAGCTGGTCAGGGAGGCAGGTGGCTGTGCGGAGACATTGCCATGATGGTCAAGGAAAACAGTCAGAAGGCCAACCAGCCAGCTAACCTGGTCTCAATCAACATTCAGAAATACACATGCATCCCTCTAGGACCCTTTAATTCTGTCCTACTGTTATTATGTCACAGTGGAAAATGTTCAATGAGTATTGGGTTTTGATCTTTGAAAGCTGGAGACCTTTATGACTTCTGAAGCAAGAGGTTCAATCCTTTTTGCACTATGAAAACTGTGAAATTCATTACCAGCAATAGAGACATGAAAATGCTTATTATTCACATAGCAGTGTCTAATCCTTAAGTCATTACCAAGGTTGACATCCAAACCTAACCTGAAGACTCATTACTCACATTTTACATGTGGAAGGGACCAGATAGAGCAAGGGAATCTGGTAATGCCTCGGTTGTGGGATTTATCCTTCCAGATGAAATAGTTACAAATATACCATGAGTGGACAAGTGAATGCTGAAATCTCTTGGCTATATTTGAGCATCTGTTGGGCTCCAGAATGACTAAGTATGATTCATCGTCCAAAAAAATACAGAAACCCAATACAGAAATATAGTCTCCAAGAAAAACAGCAACAACCAAGCAAAATGAAAATGCAATGTTTTGGGTACTGCTTATGTCCTAAAATAATGCAGTACACAATATTTTGCCTTCAGTGAAGCATGTCAGGAGCCAGATAAGCCAATGAATAATTCCTTATTCAAACTGGCTCCAGGTTGTTGATGAGGTCAAACATGCTCACTTGCCCAGGTTTTCAAGAGCACTGGATGATGGCAGACACATTCTTATGATGGACACATTCATTGGTGCCTTTTCAATGTGGAAAGAGTTACATGCAACTCTGATTATGAAATGCTGTAACAATCTGTAAAGATATTAGGACCTGGCATGACAGCAGGGAGTAGCAAGGAGGAAAAGTGGTTTCAGGACATTTGCAGAACTGTATGGTAGTCTCTTCAGCTTACTGATATTTTGAGAAAATGTGTAAGAGAAAGATACTCTACAGTTTGGAAGCAGTGTACTGCAGAAGCCAATGGTTTAGGTCTTTAGACTTGATGATCAATTTCCAAGCATCAGGGCCTGGTTCTATCCTGTCTAACTTTACACTTTTTAAGATAGTGTGTAAATAAGTATAACGATTTCTTATAGGTTACTCCTAAATTCAGTGGGAAAAGGGGAAACATTTCAGCTGCCTTCTGGATATTACCAACCTGCTTCTCTGACTGCACCATAAGCATAGGATCAACCTAATTTAGGATGCTAATTGAGGTTTCTTATACATGAGTGGAACACTGGGTAGATTAATCCAGGTTTTTGTTCCCACTATGGATTTCATACCCACATGTCACGTAGCTACCTATGCTTCATACACAGCACACAGAAAGAGATAACGTCTCAGAAGGGAAGTTCAAAAATATCAAAAGTTGTGTGAGGAACTGCCAAACACCAATGAAGGTGCATAGAGGAGATGGTAATGGTGCCACCGCAACACAAAGATGAGAGACCATGTCTGTGTTCCCAGCTTGAGCAGATTCAAGCCCATGTCCTCTGCTTCCTAGTAGAACGTCTCATCCATCAGAGTGCAGAAAGGGCAGGGGGGAAATGGGGCTTCATCCAGCTTCTTGTGGTTTGGAGTCAGCAGAAAGCCAAACCTGGAAAAGGTTGATGCCAGAAGAGGAATTACAAACCAGGGACTCTGTAGCTTAGTGATTGCACGGCAACCCCATCAGAGGTCACTTTCAGAAGTGGATCAAAACTGATGGTTGGAAAAGGGGTTTTGCTTCTTCCAACTGTTCTTCAGAACTTTGCATAATTTAATTAATAAAACCAGAGTCCAGAATAAGGCTCTGCAATGCAGAATTATGCTAATAGCATAGGGCCACAGGGACCTCCCCACAGTTTTGGTATGCAGAAGCCATTTTTCAGTGCTCTCAAACTACACAGTGCTGAGTTATGACACGCTGAAGATGGGCAGCATTTGCCAGCACTGTGCCTTATGTCTGATTTATGTTTCCTCCACTTCAGGAATAAAGGGAATATAACAGTGATAAATGGTGAAAATGTATCAAGGCTTGATTTTTTCTGGATTTCTGTTTGTTCTGTAGAATATGGTGAGAAAAACTGCAATTATACAGGTTTTAAGCCTTGCCTGCAGTGAACAGACTTTGTGAGTATTAATGAGAACACACGCACAAAATATAATTTCAGGCAGAAATTACAATTGGGCTAAAATGGAAGAAAATAATTCTTTTGCTACAATGAACAAAATGACCATCTTCCACTGTTTATGATAAATAAATAAAATAAGCAAATGTAATAGATGACTGATTTAAAAAATATTATTTAGGAATAAGTAGAAACCCAGGGTAAATAAATTTGTATTCTACAAAGTGATATATTACTCCTACTAGCAAAATGAACCATGAAAAAGAGTTTATTACAAAAAACAGGCTCATATGCTAAGCAGCATCCTGACATTGAATCAGGACAGCAATGGCACATTGCAGATAGTGGCAAACTTGTTTCTGGTAGTGTCACAGGTTAGGGCAGCTTTCTGAGCTACACCAGCTTATTTAGTCTCTCTGCTCTTCCTACAGCTATAGAGCCTGGGATTCCAAGCGGCTATGTGGTGAAACTACCAAGAATATAAATTTCATGGAGCAGCTGCAGAGAGCCCTGGAACTACAATTACTTTCAGAAGAGCTGGAATTACTTTTTTGTGAAATTTCATAAATCTTTATTTCAGTCTGACTTGGACTGGACAGGTAGTCCTGCTTTCTGGCCAACTATAGCCTGTAATGGTACTTTGGAATATATTAATATTTTGTTTGCTCTTTACCAGTACAGGTAAAATAGGGTTTTGAAGGATATGAAGGATAATGTAGGTTAAACAGATTATTCCCATGCCATTTATTGAATAATATCCTGCAAAAGGTTTGATTTATTATAGAGATACTGTGCAGTCTTATTCATTCATTTTCTTTATACTATTTTGTT
Organism: Charadrius vociferus; assembly: GCF_000708025.1. Taxonomy (NCBI): domain Eukaryota; kingdom Metazoa; phylum Chordata; class Aves; order Charadriiformes; family Charadriidae; genus Charadrius; species Charadrius vociferus. The sequence continues at coordinate 6,043,035 of NW_009648369.1, forward strand.
AATCCTCAGCTACTATGGATTAATACAAAAGGTAGTTTGGGCATCTGTATTTTAATGTTTGCATGATTACATGTGACTACTGTGAGTGAAGTCAAGGGAAAAAGGTTGTTGATATTAAACAAAAGAGAAATTCCTCTAGCAACTTTGGGGATAAAGTGAAGATTGCATAACTTAGAGCTGCCCGCGGTCACATTGCATTTTCATTCTGTCTGCTAAAAACACTCGATCACCCTGTAGTGAAGTTTGTGAATCCTGCTGGGCTCTGTAGTGTCGCTGTAGAAATATTTAGACATTTGTCAGCACACTTCACGGAGCCCAAGATTTAAATTCAACAGAGACCACCCCCATCATGATTACCAGCTTCTGCAACTCATTGTAATACAGACAACCAGATATTTTTTGTTACTTCACATTGTTTTAATAAAGCTGATGCAGTTCCATGTGATATATCCCTGCAGAGGTCAATAGCTGCATTGAAACTTGGCTTTCTAGAGCACAGTCGTTTATATTTTGCATTATTAAGAGGTACTTCCCTGGTCTTGTCCACTAAATTGTTGGGGTTTTTTGAGGAAAATCCTGTTTTCCCATATTTTTTGTCCATTTTGAAACCATTTTATGAAAGTACACTGTTTCTGAAAATAGTACGGTGCCATGAAAAGAAAAGGAAAAGTATCATGGAGGGAAAAATAAATATTTAATTTGTTGAAAACACATGAAATTCTGAATAAAGCCTTTTTGCTTTCAAAAAACCCCTGAAAATAAATCTGAGCCAACTACTCTCTGCTGTAAAACCAGGAACTTTATTGTTATTAAAATCGTCTTTCCATGTTTGTTGGTTGAAGAGCTACATTTGTACCTTTCTGAGGAACCATGAGCAATGGGGTAGGAAGAAAGAACGGAGAGGGACAAAATTCAGTGATGCAAAGCATGCTGTGCATAATGCTTTATATTCTGGTGGGCTGTGTAGCATGTCAGTATTTGACATGACAGCAAAACTGAATCCCTTGGTGGACACTGGAGAGAGGTTGCTCCTTTTATGTATTTTAGGAAAACACTTTGAGAAAAAAAAAAAAAAAAAAAAAAAAGACAGAGATACTCCAAGGTTTACTAAAGTTAATCATGAGAACTGTATGAACAGCCAGTCAGCACCAACCAATCTGTTCCAGAATTTCTCTTAAATCTTTTGACCTTGCTGTATCAGGAAAAAGCAGATATATCTCAGTCCTGCATGGGAGCTGGGGAATGCATGAAGGGGAGCCTCTCACTGTTATTGTTTCTCTCACACCAGTGAAGAATCATAGAATCATAGGTTTAGGTTGGAAAGGCCCATAAAGATCACGGAGTTCCAACCCCCCTGCCATGGGCAGGGACACCTCCCACTAGACCAGGTTGCCCAAGGCCACGTCCAGCCTGGCCTTGAACACCTCCAGGGATGGGGCCTCAACAACCTCTCTGGGCAACCTGTGCCAGTGCCTCACCACCCTCAAAGTGAAAAACTTCTTCCTAATGTTTAATCTAAACCTGCCCTCTTCCAGTTTATAGCCATTCCCCCTCATCCTGTCACTACATGCCCTAGTAAAAAGTCCTTCCCCAGCTCTCCTGTAGGACCCTTTAGGTACTGGAAGGCCGCAATAAGATCTCCCCGGAGCCTTCTCTTCTCCAGAGAAGAGATGGAGAGCCTTTGAGCTGACTAAAGGTGCAAAGAGGCATCAGGTTTATGCATCAAGAAAGGATAGAAGTCCCAGGAGGGTTGCCAGGTGGTTTTACTTACTCTAACATGGAAATGGGATAGTCAAGGCTGGATACGCTTCAGCAAAATGGGTGTGTAGTAAAAGGACAAGAAAAACTAACAATTGTAGTCAGTAATGCAACATTTTCATAGTTGACTCAATTTTCTCCACATTTTTCATAAACATGCCAATTATTTTGCTGTTGTTGTTTTTGTGAAAAACTCAAACCTGTTGAACTCCAGTTGTACATTCTAACCCCCGGGCTGGGAAATGTCCAATAATGAAAAGGTTAGGTGTAAGCTAACAAGAACAAGAAATTTTCCTGAACAACCTGTTGTCTCAGTGCCCAATTTCTTCAGCAGTTATTCATAGCCAAAGAACCAGCTTTGTGCAGTGTCTGATCAGCAATACACAGAGGTAAGTCTTCTGCATTACACGGGAGTGAGTTTCTCACTGGTCTTAAATGTGCAGTACTCTTAGGGACTCCTCTAGTGGCGAAAAAAGGAGGACTAGAAGCAGAAATAATAAATCTCATTACCCCTTTTAGGTGGAAAATGGAAGAGATTAGAGTCAAGATTGCTGAGGAGAGCTCTGCTAACCCATATGCTGTCTCAGGAGCTCTGGAGCACCTGAAGTGGCCCTCAGTGCCTTCATGTGGAACCAGCCTCCTGTCCAGACACTTGGCACATTTGTAAACACCGACATTTAGACACTTCTGTTTAACTGTGTTAAACTAAACTCCCTACTTCAACATAGGCACTTAATGCCATTGTAAATATTTGGCAGCTTCTCTCCTGTACTTCAGTAGGACTCAGGCCCTCCACGCATCCCGCCTCAGGGAAGTGAGTACGTTACAGCCGTTGAATTGAGCCTCTTGCAGCTGGTTGGCTTAAAAATCCGCTGACCCCGTTAGCTGTATTGACCATTGACTGATCACTTGTGAATGCTGACGTCTTTTCCTAGTTGTACACACACGTCTGTAACGCCACGTGAATTGCCCTAGGGAGTGAGAGCTGTCTGGATGGGACTGGCATATATCACACAGGACTTCTGAGAAATCAGCTGGAAAGCTAGGGGAGCTACACGATACAGAGCAAGTGACACGATGCAGTGGTGTACGGGCTGCTGGGTCATGATTTCAGGTGGCTTCATGGGGAGCTAAACCCCACAAGACTTGGCAAGGAAGCAAACAATTACATTATTATTCAAATGTCTTTTGGTGTTCTTTCAAACGTATTGGAAAATTAAACTTTGATCAGCAGTCTCTGGAAACATCTTTGTTTTAGATGTATAGTTTGGTACAAAAGATTGGTATCTCTAAGTAACAAATAATTGTTTTTATGGAATTATATGATCTTTCATTTGAAATTTTTAGTCCCATTAATACTAACATGAAGGGATTCTGTCTAAAAATATATTTCAAAGTTTCTAGTGTGGCTTATTCAGAATGGAAAAATTAATGAGATCAGCAATACATACTGCAGGATGGAAAATCTTTAATTGAAATGAAGATTAATCATTTTTCTTTTCAAGTAAGTGTTCGAGGAAAATTTTTGACTTATTCCTTTTGTATATGTCAAGCTCACCAGAAAGCAGAAAAGCCTTGGGTCAAAAACTCTAGGTCAAATGCAACTCAGAGTGTTATATAAAATGGTAATACCCACTAATTCCCTCTTTCTCCAGTAGTTCACCTACAATTTGCCTGGAGGCCTGATCTTAAACAATTTGGTTCTTTGCTTTTTGAACCTGTGTCTAGATGAATCTACTATTATTTTAATTTTTTTTTTTTTATTTTGAAGTGGCATGCATTGTTCAGATAAATTGAGTTGTTTTCCTCTTTAACATTTCAGGATATTTTTTTTTTATGTTCTCAGAGCCCTCTAGGCACTGGAACAAATTGATGAAAAGTAAATTATTAACGTACTTTCAGTCAGGCATATCTAATCAGCCCAATTAAAAGTCATTATGTCTTATATAAACAAGTACAGTATATATTTAAATATTTACTATAACAGTTTATGGAGTGCCTAGGTGCAGAATACCCTGTCTGTTTTAGAGAGCATCTGAAATGTTGTATACAACTCCAGCAGCTATAACCTCAAGGTCTCTAGAAGGAGAACAATGAATAGTTGGAGAACAAATTCATTTATGGTAAATTGGGTTATGGTAGCCGAAAAAGGTCACAGCGATCTGTTGTGATGATGAGGTTAAACAGCTTATTCCTGAGAGATTCATTGATCTCTAATTTCATTTCTAATTTGAACCTTATCAACCACCTTTTCCAAAAAGTGCATAATGAACAGGGGAGAAACCAGAGAGCGTGTAGGGCTTCTTGCTCATTTGTTAAAGTTTACTTGTGACTAACACTGGGTCAAACAACTGGAAAGAAATTAACTGTGTGATGGGATTGTGGAAAGATGCCCATATTTTAAAATTTGGCAACAATTTCTCATAAATATATTCCAAGAAAGCACACCAGCACAAACATTTTGTCCTTAGAAAGATATTGCAAGGAAACATGAATACATACGTAAAACTTTGAGTTTATCTTCAGAAGATGGTTTGTTTTTTTTTCAGAAGAAGAGATTTAAACCTGTAGTAGAAAGGATTTTATGCCAATAATATCTTCCAAGAACGCTAACCAAAGGTAATAGAAGCTATAAAAAGTCAGTGTTGGAATACCGTTCTATTTCTCTCTGTGAAATTCACTACTTCAAAAATATTTTTGAAAACGTAGGTTAAATTTTAAGTTACATATATCAGCTTTAAAACTAAAACAGAAATTACAAGTGTGTTGGTTTTGTGCTTTGGGAGGATCTCTTTTTTCCTAATTCTATTTTGGTCTCTTTTTTCTTACCTTTATTTTCTCTTAAACAAGGGATGGAATTTAAAAAAAAAAAAAAAATTCATAGCAAATTTTGCAATATTTTTTATCCTTTTAAGACTGACAAAAAGTTGCAAATTATTGAAGTGGAATACCTACTTTATAAAATTAGTTCTTCAATAAAAATGCAGTTTTCAGTCAAACCATTCTTTTTCTTTTTTCTACAGTCATGTACTTCTCTTAAAATATGTAAGACCTTAACACTATTTAAATATTCCTTATGTAAAATCTAACATGGAAGCAGAATGAGAAATTATTATTGAAAATATATATATATTGCTCTCAAAATGAAGATTTATAAATCTCATTTCAAGAAGTCTATAAAGCTGAGAAAGATAGATGTTCATGGAATATTGCTAATATCTCTGCAACTGTAAGTTTTACAAATGGTGATAACAAAAAGATTTTATCATAGAATTGTAGAATACTTTGGGTTGGAAGGGACCTTTAAAGGTCATCTAGTCCAAGCACCCTGCAATGGGCAGGGACATCTTCCACTAGATCAGGCTGCTCAGAGCCCTGTCCAACCTGACCTGGAATGGGGCATCTACCACCTCTCTGACCAACCTGTTTCACCATCATCATCATAAAAAATGTCTTACTTCTATCTCATCTAAAACTACCCTTTTTTAGTTTAAAATCATTACTCTCTGTCCTGTCACAACAGGCCCTGCTAAAATGTTCCTATCTTTCCTGTAGGTCCCCTTTAAGGACAGAAAGGCCACAACAAGGTCTCCCTGGAGTATTCTCTTCTCCAGGCTGAACAATCTCAACTTTCACAGCCTCTCTTCATAGGACAGGTGTTCCATCCTTCTGATATCTTTGTGGCCCTCCTCTAGACCTGCTCCAACAGGTCCCTGACTCTCCTGTGCTGAGGGCTCCAGAGCTGGATGCAGGACTCTGCATGGGGTCTCACGAGAGTGGAGTAGACAGGCAGAATCAGCTTCCTTGGCCTGCTGGCCACACTTGTTTTGATGCAGCCCAGGACATGGTTGGCATTCTGGGCTGTGAGCAGACATTGTCAGTTCATGTCCAGCTTTTCACCCACCAGTACCCCCAAGTGCTTCTCAGCAGGGCTGCTCTCAATCCCTTCAACCCCAGCCTGTATTGATAACAGGATTGCACCAACCCACAGGCAGAACCTTGCACTTGGCCTTGTTGAACCTCATGAGGTTCACACGGGCCCACTTCTTGAGCCTGTCCAGGTCCCTCTGGCTGACATGCTGTCCCTCAGGTGTGTCAACTGCCCCGCTTAGCTTGGTGGAGTCTGCAAACTTGCTGAGGGTGCACTTGATCACATTGTCTATGTCATTGATGAAGATATTAAACAGTATTGGTCGCAACACGGACCTCTGAGGGTCACCACTCATCACTGATGTCCATCTGGACATTGATCCGTTGACCACTACCCTCTGGATGCGACCAGCCAACCAATTCCTCATCCACCAAACAGTCCACCCATCAAATCCATATCACTCCAATTTAAAGATGTTGTGGGGGACCGTGTCAAAGGCTTTGTAGAAGTCCAGATAGACGACATCCATAGCTCTTCCCTTGTCAACTGATGTGGTTACTGCATCATAGAGGGCCACAAAGTCGGTCAGGAAGGATGTGCCTTTGGTGAAGCCATGCTGGTTGTCTCAAATCACATCCCTGTCCTCCCCGTGCCTTAGCATAGCTTCTAGAAGGATCTGTTCCATGATCTTCCCAGGCACAGAGCTGAGGCTGGCAGGTCGGTAGTTCCCACGGTCCCCCTTTCTACCCCTTTTTAAAAATGGGTGCAATGTTTCCCTTTCTCCAGTCACCGGGGACTTCACCTGACTGCCAGGACTTTTCAAATATCATGGAGACTGTCTTGGCAACTACATCAGTCAATTCCCTCAGGACTCTGGGATGCATCTCGTCAGGTCCCATCGACTTCTTTATGTTCAAGTTCCTCAGATGGTGACGAACCTGATCTTCTCTTATAGTGGGAGGGACTTTGCTCCCCCAGTCACCATCTTGCAGTCCAATATACTTGATACTAGAATATAAAACAGTAAAAAGTGATGTGAACCTTCAGATTTATGAGACATCACTCACATAAAGAAACTGAAAGGCTGGCAAAACATCAACAGCTATCCTTTTCCTTCCAAGTACTATCAAAAAGATAAAGCAAATGACGTGTAAATAATCCAGCACACGCCAGAAGGAAGACCTCTACCATTTAGGATATGATTATGTTTCGTATTAGAAGATTTTGCTAAAATGTGGCAGGGGTTAATCAAAATATTGGCAAGCTCTCAGACTGAAGTATCAGCTTCATATGCAAATTGTAGAAGAGTATAATTATTAAAAGACATTTTTCAAAGGTACTGATGAAAATAATATTCTTGTACGTCTGTTCTTCTCATTAATGGTGCATGATATACATTTCTTCAACTGTCTTCAGGGTTTAGCTGGGACTGTGTGGTTAAACCTGCAGGTTCTAACTCTTATATTTTCTTTTCCCTGTATTTTCATATCCAGTGACTTGATTTAACATTTAAGCACTCTATTTGTATTATAATTAATTGTTGAATGAAAATAAAATAAGAAAATATTCTTGTAATTTTTTTGTTTTAAGACAACGTCAGCAAATCATACTCAAGTGTTTCAAGTTCTAAATTCCTTTCCATTCTCATCTCTATACCATTCTCATCTTTATACCTGGAAAAAAAAAAAAAAAAAAGAATAAAACTTTTGACACGTTTGACACAATACCTGTTAATTTAGTTTATGTGCTGCAACATATAGAAACAGTAGTATTTTATACACCTTATACCACAGAAGAAAAGAGAAGAAGATGGCTTTGGATTTCATGTTATGAGAAAAAACACATCTTTGAGATTTTAGAGTGGTTGGGAAGGATTTCTCTCACCTAATAGCTCTGTCTGATAATTATTTTTCTAGGATAATAAGACCTTTCTTGCAGAACGGGGAGAAATGGATGTCGCTCTAGAGCAAGATTCATCCCATTTGCCTTAGGTACCTATTTAATCTCCCTGTAGAAATGTCCATCCTCGTCTTATAGAAGGTTCTCAAATGATGTAGCTTAGACTTCATTAGCTGAAATGATTTTATTTACTGCTTTCTTTTTTTACAATGTTTTCTTGTTTCAGACTTTTTTTAAGCAAGAACTGAGTAAAGGTGGCTATGAGATATAAAGATGACAGCGTTTTTTCCTTTGCAAAATAAATTAGTGACATTACTAAGATTTAGTCCATATTGGGAAGTAAATGGTTGTAGTGGCAGGCAGTGTATGGACAACTGAAAGAGATTTCTAGACACCACCCATTTGTATTCTTTTTGGCCAATGTTTTGCTGAATTGTAAATTCTTGTGTGATCCAGCTTTAAATTAATGATCCAGTGACAATAAAAATCATGTTGTGATATTTGTAGGAGAATGATTGTCTGTGAAGAGGTTCATAAATTTTTCCTTGACCAAGCAGAGCTAACAAACACACTTGCATTCTGCTACAGCTATGACAGATGTGAGACTTGAAAGGAGATACTTGGAAGGGGAAAACTCACTTGTTTCTGAAGCCAGACCAGGTAACAGAAAAACATAAATGGGGACAAGTCTTTAGAGAGATCTTTGAAGTCTTATAGTAGTAAAAATTTCTCATTATCCTAGAAAGTTCAACTCGAGCAAATAGTCTGAAAGCTTCTAAAATCAAGCAGATCTGTCCTCCTACAGTAAAAAGACTTTAAACAATTCTTTCAGGAGGAGTATTTTACCAGATACAAAAAGCTCACATAAATGTTAGGGATCTCTGGCAGGTGACTGGGTTCCACCTGTAATTTCTTGCAAACTCACTAGTGTTAAAAACTACCCAGAAACCACAGATCAGAAGCAGAATAAGTGCTGGATCTGTTTGTTCACCAAATGAGGTACCTGAGAGACAGACATAACATAATGCTTGACACTAAACATTTCAGAGTGAGTAAGTCGTTTCTGCTAGACCAAGGATTCCATGTGGAGTAATAAAAAGTGCTGCAGTTTCTCTCCTCATATTCCTGGCTCTTGTTTATTAACAAAACATGAGAAAGAATTAAATATTAAGTTGGCAAAACTGAGATTCTAATTGCCTTGAAAGTTTGTGCATCAATCGTTTACCAAGAGAACTACTATAATCTGTCAGTTCTTTCAGGCTGCTTGGACAGGGCAATCAATGTCTTAAAACAAGTTATTCTGACAAGCACTGCAAAATTAAATACCACACCAAAATGAGCAACACTGCAGAGAGGAAAAATATAATTTTATAATTTCAAATTTAAATCTCCATTTCATTCAATTGGAAAAAGACAGGTCTGTGCATCCTTAATGGGTGAGACAAACAACAACAAAAATCCACTATTACAAGTCCTTTAGAAGGCGAAAGGCCAGTTTATATTAACCACAAAAGCTTTATTGTTTAGGCAAGGTCCCAAGAAAATATGATCCACGTAAGTATCACTTTAAAAATGCACTCCTTGTCATATTTTCTTTCCCAGAACAAACAATAAAACTTACCCTTGTAACCCAGCTACCGGGAGCCCACCTACTGAAAATATTTGAGCAAATCTGACAGGAGTGGTAAGAAAGGTTGTTTATGTATGGGTTGTATTGAGTTTTCATTCCCTCTGCATTATTGAAAGGAGTGTTTGGAGGTTTCTGCCTTGGAAGATCAGAAAGCTGACAGTGAAAGTGGAGGCAGTGCATTCATTACCATGTTTTTGTGAGGTCGTTTGCTCTTGTATTCTTCCTGCGGTTCTTGAGGTACAAACATGAAACACTGATATTCTCTGTTCATCCATACCTTTTTGCAGTGTCAACCCCAGAGGAACATGCAAAAAACCTTTCACATATTGGATTGCAGTAGCTCTATTTTTATTTTTTTTTTATGAGTCCCTGTTTTATACCACTGACAAGAGGTATGGAAATAGAAAAGAAAGAAAGAAGAAGAACGAGGGTGGTAGTGGAAAATATATTCCCTTCCATACACACTGTAAATATGCATAAAAACTGGGAAGAATTAGGCCATACAGTAGTAATTCTTCAATCTATAAGAAAAAAAAAAAAAGACAGTCTAGCATCTGGGCTGTGACAGGATTACATGTAAGTTTTAGACATTTAACTTGAGAATTATTAACATTTTTTATAGACCCAAAAGACTTTTAGTTATTAGAGTTGAATAAAATGTACTAACATTTGGTCTCACTCCAAGTTATTTGGGAAGTTGTTACTTGCCCGACAGCTTCAGCTGACATACAGACTAGTAGATCATAACTCATGCTATTGAAATAGGCCGGATGAGCTCAGTGCATTTCCTGAGGGGGCTGATTGATTGCTTCTAGTGAGCCAAAGGACAGATCCTAAAGGACATTTGGAGCCACATTGTGTTCCCCTGGTTGTTTCAGAGATTGAGGGTGCACAGAGCCACTGGCTAAATAGAAGAGGAGACTCCATGCAGAAATGACATGGGACCTTATGCTGTGGCAGCTATCACTAATGTGATAGTTTGCTCTGCCCAAAAAATTTGTAGCTCACTTTCCTAGGGAACCATATTTTTAAATTTTTATTTATTTATTTTTTTAATTTTAAAAACCAGTTTTAGGGGGTCTGATCCATTGGGTCTCCAACAAGCTCCCAGTGCAGGACAGCAGAACGCAAACAGCTCATTCAGAGCCTGGACTCCCCTGGCAAGAAAGGGAGATTGTGGCCAACGAATAAAACTAATAAATGCCAAATAGTAAACGCTCAAAGAACCTAAGTCTCTCTACACATAATTGTGAAATAATGTCAGTGGCCTCTCCCTCCTCCTGCACACCTGGTATTTCCCCTAGAACAACTGTGTTATATTGCTGCAGACAAAATTGTCTAAATAAAAGAGAAAAAGCATTAGCAAATTAAGCAAATTATCTTAAAGCAATCTTTCCTTTTTTTTTTTCCTTTTTGCTTTCTCTTATATTTTCAGACACCTATTCCCAAACTGTATTCCGTTCTCCAAATACTTGAATGCCTGTAGTTATAGCTGGACTTGTATGCTATTATTTAAAGGAAAAAAGAACCATTCAACAAGTCCTTGCTGGTTCTAATATAGGGGGATTTGCATAATCTACCAACCAAGATGGTTATAACCTCCAAACCCATGAGCTGAAATAAGTTTTTCCTTATTGTTTCTATTATAGTCACAAAACTTACCAAACTTGGTATACCAAATTAGCAGTTCTATTTTAATTAAAAAGGGCTACATAAAATGTTCTTTACTTGCTGTGGAAGCTTTGTCCCATGATAACTCACATGTGAGTGTGAGGAAGCGATCAGTAAAAAATTAATGTCTGGCAGCAATGGATTAGTGGAGGCAAATTAAATTAAAATATGTTGCCTTTTGAGTGAAGAAAACTTCTAAAAATGCAGCTTCTCAGGCAGAAAAAGAAACATTAGTATTTGGCAAACAGTATTCTCATTTTAAGATAACATATTTTGTAAAATGTTTCAGAAGTCTAGTAATTATTTTTTCTGTGCTAACATGGCAACATAAGCTGCAGGATGTAATGCAAGGGTAATGCCTAATTAATCTATAATCAATGTCGGAATCTGCTATAAATGTGAATGCTAGAGCATTGTCTCCCTTGCAGTTATTATCGTGACAAGATTTCAATACTTGTCTTGTTCTTTATATAATCGTACTTGTTCTTTAAATAAATGGAAAAATATGTACTAATCCTACTTCCTAGATGTAATACATTTCAAGGATTTTTATCTTTCCTGAACACCTTGCAAGATAGTCATTGGTTTCCTGATGAGGCACAGAGGAGTTCAACATTTAAAAACAATGTTCATACTTCTAGATTCAGTTTATAAATACTTTATAATAAATACCTTTTTCAAATCCATTAGACAAATAAACACCTTATAAATACTAATTCATGCTAAAAAAATGTAGCATACGTCTGTAAGGTGAACAAAAAGAGGAAGCTAAGTCTCTTGTATTATTCTTTAACTTCCCTGTTGCCCCTCCTGGCTGATCTAGGAGATCTTTAAGGTAAGTTTTAAGATATGTTTTCAGGCTGTCCTTAAAGTATTCGATGCTTTTTTTGCCCCAGTTTAATAATACTAATAGACCATGGGCTGCTCAGTCCTCTGAGTTGGAGAACCATAACTATTGGAACAGTGATTTTTCATTTGTGGATGTTGAAATTGTAAGGGACCAGTTGTACCAGTTAAAATTTCCTAACTCCAAGCAGTAGTACTTTGGATTCATCCCAAAGTACTGAAGTAGCTAGCAGAAGTTACAGCAGGACACTCAATAACCTACCAAAGGTCTTGGGAGTTTGGGGAGGTCTGCAGATGCGTCCTGATGTCCCAACAAACACAGCATAACCAGACGATCAAGAGATGATTGTCCCGCTGTATTCAGCATTGGTGTGGCCTCACCTTGAATACTGTGTGCAGTCCGGGGCCACGCAATTTAAGAAGGACGTGAAGGTCCTTGAATGCGTCCAGAGGAGGGCAACAAAGCTGGTGGAAGGCCTGAAAGGAGTGTCCCATGAAGAGCAGCTAAGGACTTTGGGCTTGTCTAGTTTGGAGAAAAGGAGGGTGAAGGGCGACCTCATTGCTCTCTCCAGCTTCCTGAGGAGGGAGATGGAGAGAGAGGTGCTGACCTCTTCTCTCAGGTATTCAGTGATAGGACACTTGGGAATGGTTCAAAGCTGCAACAGGTGAGGTTTAGACTGGACATCAGGAAGCATTTATATACCAAGGGGATGGTCAAACACTGGAACAGGCTTCCTAGAGAGGGGTTGATGCCCAGAGCCTGTCAGTGTTTCAGAGGTATTTGGACAATGCCCTTAATAACATGCTTTAACTTCTGGTGAGCCCTGAATTGGTCAGGCAGTTGGACTAGATGATCGTTATAGGTCCCTTCCAACTGAAATATTCTACTGTACTCTGTCCACTCATGTTTGCCCATTGGCTTCTGTCAGAAAGCAAGCTGATTGTAAAAATCTTTTATAGGAACATGGACACGTCTAATTATACACTGTTGCCAGAAAAGGAGAATCTTCTTCAGTGTTTTGGACAGAGTTATGCCATTAGACATGCAGTTCTGATGCCTGCTGAATTACAGAAGCTGTGGGATATGTAATTTTAGGAAAATATTAATGTTGTCTGCATGCTTTTTTCTTGAAAAAGACCATATTATATCATCGCAGAAACTGTACTTTATCAATACACACAAACCATGCAGATAGTAACAATGCATGCGCTCTTGGTAATATCAAAAAGTATAAAGCTGTAGAAAAAGCCAGGTAGATGTCCACTGTATCTTCTTTTTTTGTCTCATGCTCCAAACAGGATGCATAATATCCCATGTTAGGACCTTGATTCTCTAGAGCAGATTTTTGATCCAGCCAAAAAAGCCCCAGTATCTGTCATCAGGCAGAGATTGAAGGGCTCTTTTGGAATCAGTGGCAAAATACTCTGGGTTTAGAATCAGCTATCTGGGGTAATGTGATTTCTGTTTCTACTAACATATATAATGTTTATGCATGTACATCAAGCCATAAGGTGTGTATGGTTTGTTTAGTTTTTAAGTCAACAATTCCAAGTCATAAGCAGTTCTTAGACAAGGAAAGCAGAGTGAAAACTTGATTATTCATGAATGCTAATAAGTTTGTAAATTGGTGGAAAACAGTACTTCCTTTATGCAGTACTGGAAAACAATTTTTTCCAGAAACATTTTATCTGTTGAAACTCCAAGACCCAAGAAGCAGAACTTCAAAGATAATTAGGTACTTAATCAACCAGTCAGCTGCCTGAGAGAGGCAGAAGCTCTAAGATCTTCGCCTCACTGAAAGTTTAAGTGTCTAAAAGTTAGCATCTAGTTTAAGCAAGCCATGACAGATCTTTCCATTGTCAATGGAGGTAATGAGGCACCCCTGGAAGGCCTGAGAAAGGACAGACCTTTCTCAGTATGGGAAGAATCTTCCTGTAGAGTCTTTCATTTATTTTTTCCCTTTCATTGACTATAAAGGAAACTTTCTAGTAGATAGATTAATTGACTCAAACCTTGAATCAATCTAATTAATGCCATGACTCACCAAATTAAATGTTTTCTTCAATTCCTAGATGTCTTGGAAAACAGGAAAATCCTCCACTTTCATGTTGGTATGCAAGCAGAGTGTGGAAACTATTAACTACAAAAGGTAAGATTTCTCAGAGAGGGAGGCAGGCGTTGCCTACACAGACCAGGAATTAAATGAAGAGTAAAATGATATAACTTTGGTAAACATGCAACTAGTGGAGTCTGAAACGTTACCCTCTCTTTTGACCTCCACTCACAATATCTTGTGTTTTGTCAATGCCCCAGTGAGTGCAAGACCTGTGCTCAACGCTCTGCTCTAAACAAGGAATGACAAAGCCGTTGTCATGACTCTGTCAAGACAACTGTAAAGGATGTACCCCGTTCTGGCAAGACCGATGCATAGCCAGAAGATTAAGTCCACAGTTTCACATTTTCCCAAGTAATTGGTTAATAACCTTGTGTTTCATCAGTATTTTTGAAAAATAAACAGTTATTTCTTACTCTCCTGATTTTTCTCCATGTGATCTCAGATTTTATTAAGAGGGACAAATTTATTCAAAAACTAATCTCTCAAAGCAGTAGATAAGAACAAGCAAATAGGAAGCATGTCAAATATATTCAAGAAATGAAAATTTTACTGAAATTGAGTTTGTTCTGAACAGCAAGAGATGTCTTCATGAAATCATATTTTTTTCCCCATATTTAAAAATAATCTATGCATAAACTGGTCTGTATTACATTCAGGGAAAAAATGCATATTTTTGCATCTTTAATAAGATTCCTGCTAAACTTTCACGATGTCACATTATTGCAAGCAGAAAAGAAATGCAATTCAGCTTATGCAACATTCAAGAAACACCAATATCAAATTGAACAAATGAGTAAGTATATTATAAAGAGATCTGACCTCTAATTAGTGAAAATGAACATAATGTTTAAAGTTATTTGAAAGCATGTGTCTTTACAAATGTTCGGTATACTTAGTCATCTTTTTATTGATAGTACTGATGGTTCGAGAGTATATTGTGGGTTAACCCCAGTGGGCAGCTGAACTTCTTTCTCACTTGCCCTCACCAGCCCCAATGGAACAGGGGAAGAGAAAAGGAAGAACAAAAGCAAGAAAGCTTAGGGGTCAATATGAAAAAAAAAAAAAAATTGGTTAGTAAGTGAAGGATAAGTGAAATCGGAGATAATCACAGAATTTTCAGAGTTGGAAGGGACCTCTAGAGATCTAGTCCAACTCCCCTGCTAAAGCAGGATTGCCCAGAGCACATTACTCAGGACTGCATCCAGGCGGGTCTTGAAAATCTCCAGAGAAGGGGACTCCACACCCTCCCTGGGCAGCCTGTGCCAGTGCTCTGTCACCTGAACTGTAAAGAAGTTTTTCCGTGTGTTGGAATGGAACTTCCTATGTTCCAACTTGCACCCATTGCCCCTTGTCCTGTCACTGGGAACCATTGAGAAGAGTCTGGCTCCATCCTCCTTCAACCCACCCTTTAGATATTTGTAAGCAATAATAAGGTGTCCCCTCAGCCTTCTCTTCTCCAGGCTAAAGAGTCCCAGCTCTCTCAGCCTTTCCTCGTAAGGGAGATGCTCCAGTCCCTCAGTCATCTTAGTTGTCCTTCGCTGGACTATCTCCAGCAGTTCCCTGTCCCTCTTGAACTGAGGAGCCCAAAACTGGACACAGTATTCCAGTTGTGGCCTCACCAGTGCCGAGTAGAGGGGGAGAATGACCTCCCTCGACTAGTTTTCCT
This sequence comes from Charadrius vociferus, assembly GCF_000708025.1. Lineage (NCBI taxonomy): Eukaryota > Metazoa > Chordata > Aves > Charadriiformes > Charadriidae > Charadrius > Charadrius vociferus. The sequence continues at coordinate 6,058,493 of NW_009648369.1, forward strand.
AGTGCAAGGTTTCAGTTGATTTTCCACAGAAAATTGTACCTGACAAACTGCTTGGACGGAGGATTCCCTTAGGTGTAACACCCATCTCTGTCCCCATATACTTACAGGAAAAAAAGCAGAAGCCATGAGGACTATGGAGATACCTGTGGACATTTGTTCTACAGATTACACATGCTGATGGCCTCCCCAAAATATTCAAGTGACCCCATACTTTTTAGGTATGGATCTCCAGACAAAATCAGAAATCCTTCAGGTTTACCCTTTGCCACTGGATATGAAGGCAGAAACATCTAAATGGAGAAAGGTTCTGGTTTTCATAACTTCGTGTTTTTCTTAATGATTATAACCCATATTAAAAATCAAGAACTAATTCGATTGCCTTTTTTCAGTAATATCTTCTGATGTTGACATTCCCCACTTATTCATGTACTATTAACAGAAAAAAAGCAATTGACAAAATAAAAAAAACCCAAACCTATTAAGGAAATAATAAATTAAGGTCTTGTCCTGGAATTTTTATCCTTGCAAGCTATCTTTTCTTATCTTTATAGTCCTTTTGGGATGCAGATAGAGTTTTCTAAGACCTTATGAAAGGCAATGAGTTGGACAAAGTGAAAAAGACAGTAAAAGGAGGGTTTTTTCAGTAGCTGGGAAACGACTTGATGACTGGATCTTTTCAGCTTGGTATAAAACAAAGTCAAGCTCTCCAGTTGCATAACAGACATGGCAATATTCTATATCATGTCTCAAATCTGATAAACAATGTTCACAGACTGCTGATGAAATTAAACTGCTGACAGTCATTAAAATCCAGGAGAGGCAAATGTGATCTGAATCAATGAGTTTTCTTGCATGCCCAAATTTGAATACAGGGGTGCATGCTGATTTGCAATGCTTGCACACTGGTTAAAGTTAAAAAGTAGTACCTAAACTTCAAACATATTTGGATATAAAGACATGGGACTGTTTTTATGTACGTGGATGAAAGCTATTAATATACATACAAACTATTAATACATATAAACATGTATATAAAAATTTATTTATAGTTTATGTATGCATAAACTTTTTTATGTATGCGTTCATTTATACACATACACACACAACTATAATTGCAGAATTCACAAACTCATGCCAGTGCTGCCATGTTGTTGCTGGACTGGATTTACAGTATCCCTAATGGTGAAAAATGAGGTTGCTAACAGACTAGATCTGCGTTTTGAGAATCACATCATTGCAGTTTGTTATAAATCCTGCAACACTCGTTTAATTTTATGTGCATGAAGGCCTGACTAACTGAGGGTGTGAGATGAAGCCTCTTGCAGGATGAGGAGCAGAGGATGAAATAATCCTCAGAGGTGGTCATATGTATTGCACCATCTTTACATAATTATAAGTGGGATAAGAGGCTGTCATGAAATACTGGCCGGCATTCAGGCCAGAAAATTATTCTTTTGGAATGATCCAAGAATTAAATTAATTGTTTGTGTGCACGGGGTACCGCAGATTTTTTTTATTAGCTACATGGCTCTCAGACATTAAATAAAACTTGAAAGTGTATTGATCTGATAATTTGAAATACTCCAAGGGGTTTAGTTATGCTTCTTTTCATCTTTCTTTCCAGCTGACTGATCTGAGTGTGAGTAGTGTTGGGGTTCCTCCACTAATAAATTATTTGCTAGTATTCCTTTAATGGATGTTGTTGTTCCCTTTGAGCCAGTGTTTGTTAATTACCGGTGTTAAATGGAAATGTGCTGTCATCCCAAAAGTGGCAGCTGCTGCAGCAGCAGGACAGCATCTACTTCGGAAGAACTGCAAAATTAAGATCTTGGCTACTTTAAGCCTACATGTCCCATGACATTTTTACAATCACAGAGAAGCCGTGGCTTGGTTGTCCAGCTGAACTGCAAACATGTAATGAGATTTGGCCTGATTAAAATTCCTCTGTAGCTGCAGTCTGCCATGTACAGCAACATCTTTATCTGCAGTGTATAAAAATAATAATAAAAAAAAATATTTAACTATTAAATCTGTTATTTTGCATAAACTTCAGGATAGATACATTTTTTTAGCAAGTGAAATATAGGCTGTATTTAAAATGTTGGCAATATTCCCTGTTAATGGGCCCCTCACTACGAGAAAGACATTGAGGTTCTGAAGCATGTCCAAAGAAGAGCAATGAAGCTGATGAAGGGTGTACAGCACAAGTCTTATGAGGAGCGGCTGAAGGAACTTGGGTTGTTTAGTCTGGAGAAAAGGACTCTGAGGGAGACCTTATTGCTCTCTACAACTACCTGAAAGGAGGTTGTAGAGAGGTGGGGGTCGGTCTCTTCTCCCAAGTAAGAAGTGATAGAACAAGAGGAAAGAGCCTCAAGTTGCACCAGGACAGGTTTAGGATGGATATTAGGAAAAGTTTCTTCACTGAAAGGGTTATCAAACATTGGAACAGGCTGCCCAGGGAAGTGCTGGAGTCACCATCCCTGGTGATATTTAAAAGATGTGTAGATGTAGTGCTTAGGGATATAGTTTAGTGGTGGACTTGGCAGTGTGAGGTTAACAGTTGGACTCAATGATCTTAAGTGTCCTTTCCAACTTAAATTATATGATTTAATTGAACAGCAATTTTCCAGTCTGTTTTATGGCCCCCAGTTCAAAATATTTTCCCCTTCAGGAAAATACTTAGACATGTAGCAACAATCAACATCAGCAAGGGCAAATGTAGGGTACTGCATCTGGGGAGGAATAACCCCATGCACCAGTACAGGTTGGGGGCTGACCTCCTGGAGAGCAGCTCTGTGGAGAGGGACCTGGGAGTCCTGGTGGACAACAGGATGACCATGAGCCAGCAATGTGCCCTGGCGGCCAAGAAGGCGAATGGCATCCTGGGGTGCATCAAGAAGAGTGTGGCCAGCAGGTCGAGGGAGGTCATCCTCCCCCTCTACGCTGCCCTGGTGAGACCGCATCTGGAGTACTGTGTCCAGTTCTGGGCTCCCCAGTTCAAGAAAGACAGGGAACTGCTGGAGAGGGTCCAGCAAAGGGCAACAAAGATGATTAGGGGACTGGAGCACCTTTCTTATGAGGAAAGGCTGAGGGACTTGGGTCTCTTTAGTCTAGAGAAAAGAAGATTGAGGGGGGATCTTATTAATACATACAAATACTTAATGGGAGGATGCCAGGGGGATGGGAGTAGTCTTTTTTCAGTGGCACCCAGTGATAGGACGAGGGCATTCAAGACCCGCCTGGACGCTGTCCTGTGCAACGTGCTGTAGGTGACCCTGCTCTGGTAGGGGGGGGGGACTAGATGATCTCCAAAGGTCCCTTCCAACCCTAACCATTCTGTGATGATTCTGTGAATTCTGTGGTAAGGTACAACTAACATAAGCATAGTTAAAAGCATTTAAGCACTTGTTATGGTTTGAAGAACCTACAACAATTTATTGTCATTTAGACAATTATTCTGTCACCCAATGACCCCTCCCAACCCACAAAGGGGAATCAGGAAAAAACCAGGGAAACTTGAAGGTTGAAATATAAACAGATTTAACAGAATAATACTAAATAATTAACATTAATAATACCAAAGAGCAAATATTGATCTCCATACCCATATAAAATAAATGAGGATTATACTCAGCCCATTCTATCAGTAGGAAGCTGTGTACTCCCAGCAGTGGACAGCAAGTGTTGGTCACTGCGAGCGCTATGGCTTTGGGACAAAGGGAAGCACTCAGCGGTCCAGCATCAGCTCAAGAAGTTCTCAGGATTGCACCTGTCATGGAAGAGAGAAACTCCTCAGCAGACTTTCTAACGTATATTGAATGCGACTTTCATGGTGTGAAATAATCCTGTTGGCCAGCTTGGGTCAAGTGCCTGGGCCTTGCTCCTCCTCATCCCCACACCTGGATAACTCAAAAACACTGAGACCTTGAAACCTGCGTACCATAGCTGGTGATAACTGCAGTTTTAGAAGAACCTAGTGCCTAAATTTGTGAAAATATTTAGTTTTTCCTCAAGCATTAGAAGAGACCTTACTGAAAAGTGAAATTCCTGAAAGAGAAATTAATCCTGTGTTGCTTAAACCAGGACAGCAATGTTCAGAGATTTGCATTGAAGCTGTAAACAGAAGACAGACCAGGAGAAATGCACATTGTGGTGAATCATTGCATGCACACTAAGTGCAGATAATAAAATCTGCACTGACTTCAAACAAAACAAAAATCTAGGGGAAAAGGTGCATATACTACAAAACGTTTGAAGTAAACGCTAAGCAGGCAGACTACATAGCAATAAGGCATCGCCACTTGACATTAATTACAACTACTTGAGTTTTGCTTTGAATACTTTCACCTTCCCCTCTCCCAGGCTCCACCAAGAGAATGCTTGAATTTTACTCATCATTAACTTGATGTTTAAAGAAAACCCCTGTGATTTCTTTAGTGCTTTTTGTTTAATATATAACAAAAGAGGGATTTTGCACTCATGTTTGTTAAAACAATTGTGTTAAATGTGATTCTGTGTTCTGCTCATCTGTCAATGGTCCTTGATATAGTTTATAAGCAATATGTTCTCTGCAAGATCCACCAACACAACCAGAGGCCAGAGGAAGCTGTTGCTGGTAAAGCTGGAACATGCTTAGGCAGAGAAAGGTCGGACATTTCTTCCCAAGTACTTGGTAACAAGCTAGAAAAAGTTGGAGACCACTTACTGAAAGAGAAAACTGATTTTTTTAAATGTAAGTTCCTCTGTTTTGGTACCTATTTCAGGATCCCTTCCAACTAACGGACAATCAAGACAATGAAAGGCAATAAAATTGTTCAAGGTCTCAAACTCTTCATTATGAGATCAATCTTCTGTTGGTTAAATGTGATCTAATTTTCTCATCTTAACCTAGACACATATTTGCTATCTAGTAGTTTAGAAGTACAATCAAAACATTACAGAATTTCATCAAACATCCTTCAGTCATTAATTCAAGAACATGGTACACAGCTTGTGTTTGGCAGTGACAGTTGTTTTGTTCTCTGTGATCATGTATAATATAACACACTGTATGCAGAGGTAAAAAAAGCCCCAAACTTTAAATCTTTAAGACATTTTAAGACATTAACTTAAGGCAGGGTATTCAGCCTGGAGAAGAGAAGGCTCTCGGGAGACCTTATTGCAGCTTTTCTGTACTTAAAAGGGGCTTATACAAAAGATGGGGACACAGTTTTTAGCCAGGCCTGTTGCGGTAAGACAAGGGGTAATGGCTTTAAACTAAAAGAGGGTAGATTTAGACTAGATGTAAGGAGGATATTTTTTCCCATGAGGGTGGTGACACACTGTCACAGGTTGCCCAGAGAGGTGGTAGATGCCTCATCCCTGGAAACATTCCAGGTCAGGTTGGATGGGTCTCTGAGCAACCTGATCTAGTGGAAGATATCCCTGCTCATTGCAGGGGGGCTTGGACTAGATGACCTTTAAATGTCCCTTCCAACCCAAACTAACCTATGATTTTACTCCTATTTGGTGTACAGGGCAATTGTTTTTGATCCTCCTCACTCAAAAATAAAATGCAGAGTATTTATCTTTTCTTCTTCACAGCATGACCATACTTTTTCTTAATTTGCCTGTCAAGTGGCAAATGTATCTTGTTTATATGCTTTAGCAAATGTAAACAAGCCTCTGGACTATCTTAGAATAACAGGAAATAGAACCTGATTGCTGTTATCACAGTAGAAAAACAACAGGTTGAAGTCTGGTCTAATGTCATAGTACTAGGAAATATTTAATTCCATAGAGTTTAAACACCTATGCTGCTGTAGGGGACTATTAAAACTTTTTCATTATTGCTGACTGCATTCAGCAAACTTTAATGTGTTTGTAGATCACCTCATTAAAATGCAGACCTGGACTACAGACCTTTGCAAGGTGGATAAAGGGGAAGCACAGATTATTTTTTTTTAAAAAGTGATCAATGGCATGGGTAACAGATATTATAGTAGCAGCAGAAGAGAACAAGAACTCATTTAAAATAAAGATATGCCACTGCTTCTAGTATTGTGAAGGACAATATAAAAGAGCAGAATTTTTTATTTTTTTTTTTTAATAGAACACATATCTTCCTCCAGTTTTAATAAATAATATTCACCATACAGATGCATCTAAAGATGGATTTAGGTAATTACAGCTTTAGGAATGCTGCTATCTTGTATGCACATATAGCTAACCTATGCTAGGATTTTACATGGGTTGCACAACTGTACATACAAAAATTAAGGCAATTTAAGTCTTCACTAAGATGTCATTAGCGCAGTTAATGAAGTAATTGTCTGTTTAGCTTCCCTCCCTGTTGGCCATTTGCATGCAATGCTGTACAGAGAGCCCTCTGCCCTGCCCGTCTTCTCCAGACAAGACTGCCGTGACCCAGTGTACGAGCTTCTGTGCAAGTGTGTTGTACTTGTCGCTTTATTCTAACTTGACAAGTCAGATGAACAGAAGAGAGAAAGCTGTTTTTTCCCTTCTACACAGGAGGCAAACTGAAACACAGAAATACTAAGTAGCTAATTTAAGATTTCACGAGAAAACTTTGGCTGGCAGGAACTACACACGGATCACGAGACCCTGACACCCTGGCTCCTCTGCTGGACTGTTCTCTTTGCCAGTCTACATAAGTTCTAAGATGCTTTGATGTGCTGCTCTTGCTAAGGGAAATAACAAAACAACCTTAATATACATTGAACAAATTTATTCTGGGTTCGGTAGGGTTCAGGCATGAAATAAACATCCACTGGAGTTCAGATCTGAATCTAGTAAAGCTTTTATGCAACACTATAAGGTCCACCATGGAAAAAAAAAAAAAAAAAAAAAAAAAGCTTTTGGTACTAGAATAACTGGCTTTTTCAAGATCTTTCTTTTTTTTTTTTTTTCCTACTTCCATTGCTTCCCAGAAGTGGTATAATGGTGTCCCTAATCAAAGTAATTAAGGCATCTAATTAATAGGGGAAAATCACATTTACATATGGTATCACTCCCAATTTCAATTAATTACCCGAGACAAGAATTTATTCCAAGTTCTCTTCTTGACAAGCTGCAAAAGTCTTTACTAATTAGTCATTTTTTCAAACATGATATCCTGGCAGAAAAAGAGAATTGGTATCAGATAGCAACCACAGTTTAAAGGAAAGAATGCACACATGACAAATCTTTCACATCTGTGAGTGAGTTTAGCTATCAGTAACAATTCTGTTATTTGTCAGATAATTCTTGACCTGAGAGCCTGGATCTGCTCCTGGAAATAACAATGTTTTTCCAAGGGATTTTAAACAGAAATTGAATTATTTGTGTCTATATAGTTACCTATATCATCACACTTATTTACTTGCCGTGAGGTGCCTGGAAACATTCTAAAACCATTTCCCACCAAAATAGGATCAGCCCTCTGCACCTGTGGACAAGCCGCCTTTACAGGAAGTTATTTGTAAATAAGACATGCTCATATTTTGAGGGATCATTCCTTCTGCTTACCAAACTGAACATGTGACACGCGAAGATGAATTTGTTATTGGTTTTGGTTCTTTTTTCAGCAAATTACCTACCTGTCAATCATAAATCCCCCTGCATATTTAAGCAATCCTTATTCATGGACAGAATTTCACTGGGAGGCAGACCAATGTAATAAATACCCTTTTCTGGCACTGCTTATTCAAGATGAACAGACTCATTCACATAACTTAGGTTCTGGGCTTGCAATTAACTGAATTTGATTGAAGACCCATTATTTTCTAGCTGTGCAGTTTCTCAAAGAAAGACTGATTAATGGTGATCTGTGATATATTTTTACTTCTGATTCATGTTCAGCCCAGGATAAAATTCACTACAAGCTGTTACTAAGCAATGGCTGTAGAAGACTGAGTAGAAGTTGAGGATCTGTCTGCTTTTAAAACCCACACAAAGCATCCATCACATCTTTGACACCTAAATATTCTTCGACAGTCTGCCCCTAAGCATGTAACTCTTCCCTGATTAACAAATTACAACTAGTTTTCTGATCTCAGATAGTCACCCTAAATCATCCTAAATAGCACCACAGTCAGTGGTGAGAACAGGATATCACCTAAAATTAGATTAATCTACCACTGTCCTATTTAGGTTAAGGGAGGCTCATGTGGTCAGTTTAGGCTTGGCCTTTAAATTACATAAGATAAATTTTGATTTGAGACTACATCTGTTCCACTACTGTATCCATAAACTAAACAGTGCAAACCATCTGGACCGTTTAATTATTACAACAGTCCCTGGCACAGCATTGTCCCTGGGCAAATCACACTTTCCCAAATGGTCTCTGGAAAGACTCTGGCCTACGATGGGCCAGGAACCATCCTTAATAGAAATTCTGCATGCAGCATATCTTGTTTTGGAGGCTAAAAGATTTTAGCAGCATGGATCTGGCCCCCCTACGCCAGCTGGCCCAGGGAATGGGTCCCAGCACTGCTCAGCTCACTTGTATAGATGCAGCCGCAGGCTACAAGCCAGTTCAAAAGAAGGATTTAAACTCCCCAAGCTGAGTACCACAATGGTAACCTCCCTTTACTGGCTCATCACGGTCTTCCCCACACAGCCCAAGATGCTGTTGACCTTCTTTGCCACTAGATCACACTGCTGGCTCTTAGTCACCAACCTGTCAATCACAATCCCCAAATCCTTTTCTGTAAAGCTCCTTTCCAGCTGGTTGGCCTCCAGCCTGTCCCGGTGCCTGAGGTTATTCCTTCCTAGGTGCAGGGTTTTGCACTTCCTTTTATTTTACGAGATTTCAGTTTGTCTAATTCTCCAGCCTGTCAAGGTCCCTCTGAATGGCACCAAAACCCTCTGGTGTATCAACAACTCCCGAGTTTTGTATCATTTGCAAAATTGCTGATGTACATTCTCTCTTACCCTCCAAGTGATAAGGATGTTAAATACTTCAATGACGATGTTAAATCCTGGCTCTAGTATTGATCCCTCAGGTGTGCCACTAGTGACTAGACTCCAGGTGGACATTATGCTGTTGATCACAATGCTTTGAGTCCAGCTGTTCAGTCTACCTCACTGTCCACTTTCTTCGTCAGCACTTCATCAGTTTGTCTGTGAGGATGCTATGGGAAACAGTGCCAAAAGCCTTAATACAGTCGAGATAAAACATCCACTTTGTTTCCCTCCTCCACTAAGACAGTCATTTCATCATAGAGGGCTATCAGTTTGGTTAAGCATGATTTCCTTTTCATATATCCATGCTGCCTACTGCCAATCACCTCCTAGTCTCTTGTATATTTGCTCCATCACCTTTCCAGGAATCAGTTTGAGATTAACCAACCTGTAGTCCCCAGATAGAATTAAAAAAAAAAAATTTGCTTCTGGATGAATACTTACCCTCTGTGAAAAGGGGTCTTCAACTTGGGTCATTATTTGCACAAGTCATCCATCTGTCTGTGCACCCATCAAACTTTTACAGTAATTTGTGAAACTGTTTTTGGCACAGTTGACAAAAGGGTAGTAATCCACATCATATTAAGTTATAAGTTGCACAGAAATCAGTTTTCTTAATGTCTTTGTTCAAAAAATTGCTACTAAGACTGGCAGAACCTGACCCATCAGTTAGGACCTTGTTGTTCCAAAGTAGCTACAGCATATGTCAAGTAACAGCAGGCAGCAAGCCAGACAAAGTAGGCAGCAGATAAGGGGAAGACAGGTATATTTTGAGGAAAAATTACAGGAAGGAGTTTGTCATTAGAATTACAGAGCAGTTTAGGTTACAGCAGTGAGGAATATACGGTACATAGGACACAGTTCCCACGCATATATAGGCCGTCAGGTACCACTAGCTCTGCTCCTCATAGAGCAAATTGTTCTGATAGAAGTCGATGATGCTGAAGTGTTGGTGCTGCAGTGAACGTTAGTACTTGCTCAGTACAGACCCTTCAGCAAAGGCATCACACTGCCTGATTTGTCCATCTCAGTTGTTTTGCTGCCTTGCTACAGAGCTGGGTGACTTTGAGCATGGCTACATGTAAAAGTAGGTATGAAAAGTGGGCTTTCAACTCTAACAGTGGGATGCTTTGAGAGTTCACATGCATCCAAGTTTAGGAATTCACATTTTTTAATAAGGTCATGGTATACAACTTTGGGCATAGAAATGTAACATTCACTTCAGTTTTATTGTATGTCTTTATCTATTGTCTTTTTTTCCATTTTTTTATCTCACCTCAGTATCATCAATCACAGCAGATTGATAGTTTGAGTTAAAATGTCACTAAATAGGTTTGGAAGTGGAATTCATAAACCTCATGCCACTGACACCTAGTTTTAAATCGTTTAAAACAAAAGAGCCAGACTAAACCTGTTAAACCCTAGCAAATATATTGCAGTAAGTAAGAAAGACATTTGGAAAGCTTTGTTTTCCTTTCATAAAGGTACAGGCAAGGTAAAGCACAGCGTTAAGAAGTTTAATTTAGATCTTCTTGTTGTTCAAAAGTTAAAATTTGATTGATAGACGATCAGACAGTTTAATGCCTTTTAGTTTTGCAGTATCTCTCACAAGGGGTGAAATCTCCTTTCCTCCCTTCAGAGTGAACAGCTTCTCTTATACCCATTTGCAAATGTAATTCCTAAGACTAAGGTCTGAGCTGCATAATGCCACACTGTAAGCCACGTAGGGGGAGTTAATTAGCACAGACAGTTCAAGGGACTGTATTATATCTGCATATCTTCTACTATATCTGTTTTCTCCCCAGCTTGCACAGTTCTCTTTCTGCACTGGAAGTTTGCAACTGCAAAATTGCTGCTGCAATCCAAGAAAGTTCTGCTTATGGAAAGCCTTATCAGGCCCTGCACACAAGGATAATAACACATCACAATAACATGCTACATATGTAACAGTAGCATTATAAGCAACAGACCATACTTATACCAAGTCTCTGAAACAAGGATTCAAGTGCAATTTTTATAGTGGCCAAGTTCTAGGCATGCACTTCCACTGTATTTTGGAACTATCAAGCTCACGTACAATTAATAATTTTAAATTTCTGGCACTTACTTTCTTTGATGTCCAGAATTTTCAGAAAAAGAGGAGGAAGAAAACCCTTACTTTTCTCTTCAGCAATTTTCTCTGCCTCTCTTCCTTCTTTTATTTCATACATTCTTGCTGGCCTTTTAGACCTGGTTCACTGCACCTGACAATGTTCCTCAGGAAGATGCTGTCAGCTGGAAAAAAAAAAAAGAGAGGCTAGGAGGTGAATGCAAACAAATCGCATTTGTTTGCATGGCTTGTAAAATGTGAATGACCTTCTTTTCCTTGTCTTACTTGTAAGGCTTGGAAATCAAAAGCAGAGACATGAATGTGGCAATGTGAAGGAGGAAAAATATTGTCGGTACAGGTGTAACTGATCAAAGAGCCTGTCTGTTGCTGACACCAGCTGGCAATAAGTGCAGAAATGCTGCTTAAAGCACTAAAGATTCTGAAATAATTATGCAGCTATACAAGTTAGTTCTTAGTAGTTGGAGAATATTTGTGATATAGAACAAGAACTCATTCCTAATTAATGTTGCAATAACTAAGGGACACCAGGAGACAACTCGAACCAGTAGAGGGTATGAAAATATCTCTGTATAAGGATGCAGTCTTGGGACCATAGGCAAATAATAGCCAGTTATCAGAGGATGTGGAACAGGTTATCTTAAGCCACAGAGTTTTTAAATCAATTATATTAGAACATCTGTCCTAGGATTTGTTTCTTCCCAGATTGTCTGTAAATGGGGATGTGTTTTGTCCAGCAACACGAAGCACCATCTCTTACATTTGTTTTACACTGTTTAACTAAAGTAATTGGAAAATATTATCCACCATATGATACTTCATTTCAGTGAATTATAAGAGGTACAGAAGCACAGGCATAGCAATGATTAATAGTTAGTCTTGTTTCAATGAACACAGATCCTGGCATGCTGAAATTGACTGATGTCAGTGGTGCCTGGCTAGGATCCCTTACAGCGTTAACACCAGTGCCGAGTAGGATGTTATCAACACTTCCGAGGAGGAACTATATTTCACTTTTGGTAGCAGAGGCAATCCTGGAATAACATATCGTTATTTACCAGCGTATGTAAACTAGCTGTTTATCTTTCATTATACCTTGGCCTTTGTCTCACACTGAAGTTTAATGATTACCTACCATGGCCTCTTCGCTGTGGTTCTGTAATCTGTTCCTTTATTTCAGCGTAAATATTCTAAGGCATTTAACTGCGACTAGCTTACAACTGATAAAGCCTGTCTTTATGTCTGTGGCTCTTCACATCATGACTCAGTAGCCCAACAGGCTTTGTCTTATGTTTATTAGCTGTTATCTTATGCTCCCTTTCAACTCATTTGTAAATTGGCCAGCAACTAGTTCCTATACTGCCTTTGGGAAGCACACAATATGGATGTAGAGGAGTTTCATTCCCATTATATTTTGAGCTCTAGTAATTAGCCAGTTATTTACCATTTTAAGATTTATATATCTACTTTCATATGGTGCTAACCTAATTTGAATGTTGTGTGAGTGCCTGGCAGAAGTGCAGGTGTGTCTCACCAGCCCTGTTCCTCATCCCATTTGCCTGGTGGGCACATTGTTCATGCGAGACTTGTTTCATTAAGGAAGTCAACAAAAACAAATACTTACTGAGGAACGATATGAAACAATGTTTACATCTAAACATAATTGGAAAGTATAGATTAAAACTGCGAAAGAAAAATTCTGTTTATCTGTAGGAAGATAATGGTAGTCCGTCATTTGCTCAACCACAACTGGAACTTGGAGCATCTGGCACCTATTTGTAATCTGATCTAAACAATTGGAAGTGAAGGCATCCAGCGTAATGCAATTGTATTGCCAAACATTATTTTGGCACTGTATATAAATAATTATATGTATGTTTGTGTACTTATATATAATATGTATAATTTTAAAAACTGTATAGTGTCCTTTTCAAAAATACTGGTCTACGAGGTTGTCTGTAGAAACACACGTCTGCCGCATAGCTATTTTTGACATTTTTATTTTTCTTCCTCAGATTCTTCAGAAGAAAAGAACAGAGCAGCTCTTTTTGGTGTTTAGAGCCCTTTCCAACTATCCATTTCCAGTCAGATATGTTATTTACCCTTTCCCTAAGAAGGTTTTACAACCTTGTCTCGCTTAATAAAGCAAAACGAAAGACATTACCAGACCAAACTGGAAAGACTGAGCAGTGGGCATGACATCTGGTCACTGTTTAATTTTCATGCGGCTCTACCAGCAATTTTTTCTGTCACAGCTGACATATTCTTTGTGTTAGGTTGCAGTGAAAAGCTAGCAGAAGGAAGGTGGGAGATGAAAGGTGGGAAACAGCCAGACACAAATAGAGGGAGACCAGCTCCATGCCTCAAGATCCAAACAAGTAAAACCCTTCTATCCAGACTCAAAACACATGAAAATTGAAACAAGGGCCTTACTCATTCCTCTTTTATAGAACTACAAACCAATATGCTCTTCTGTAATTACCTTAAAAAAATTCTGTGCTATCTTGTTAGTTTGAGAGAATAAATTGCTTCAGAGCTCTCTGACCTCTTCCTTTTTTACAGTTTGTTCTTTTATTTTTTCACCTATGGCTGCAAACTTCAAGTGATGTGAAATACGTGACTCTGAAAGCGACAGGGGAATAATTTCTTTGGTGATTTGCTTAAGAGAGAAAGAAAAATAGGAGCGCTGAGAGTCAAGGCTAGCTCCCTGTTTCAGGGGACTACTTTTCCCTGTAGTACAAGCAGTATTTCTGTGAGCTTTATTTCTTTTCCAGGAGAGTACAAGGGGTCAGCAGAAACTGGTAGCTAATGTTAAATTGCATTTCAAAACCTTAAGCTTCCTTTACTAAAAATTCATCATTTCTGTGGAAACTTTGGTTCCCTCTAGCAACATTATGCATCACTCTGACTAACACTGCAGTGAACTGCCAAAAGTACTGAACAAATGCGGCATTAAGGGAGCTGTATGTTCACACCTTTTGCTATGGGAAAAATCAATGCTGACAACTCTTCTTTCAGAGGCCAGAAATTCCTCTGAAAACGCTTTCAGTGCAGGTCTCCAAAGACCATGCAATTGCTTATATCTTTGGTAGATTGGAGAGCAATGCATATTCCTACTAGCGGGGCAGGAGAGGAAGCAATGCTGTACATTCTAGGGCAACTGGCACCAGTGTACCGATTGCTTCTGACCACGTGAGGAGACACAATAATCTGTGACACCATTGAGCAACAAACAAAAAGATATGACTATGTATCGCCAAAAAAGTACAGGCTTTAAATCTACACACACACACACACACACACACACACACACACACGCACTCACCTCCCATATTGCAGCTATAGGGCACAGGGAAAACAGATGATTAAGCTGGGTGCAGGAGGCAGGAGTCCTCAGACCGATCCTGACTCACACTTCTGCAGTATGAGCATCAGCTGAATAACAGCAAAGCTCGACATGGATGTCACACAAGTCAGCTTCATGGGCAGAGTGATGGAGCCATCACCACCCCTCCTGCTTCAGTTTTCTTGTGCCAGCTTCTCTGATCTTACCACACAAAAGCACAAGGATTGGAAGCATGATTTAAACTGAGAAAACATTCCATCACCATTCCTTGCACACCCAAGCATATGTTCAGGGACTTGCCATTTCATATCACACCTTGGTATCTGAGTAGCTCAAACTAATCCATCATTTTGAGGCAGTAGAGTCCCCCGTGACTGGTTCAGATGATTGTGGTTTTTGGCTGATCGTTTGTTCTCTTGTGATTTCTAAGTAACATTTATCTTGCTATCCCTTTGGCAATCCTGATCTTCCTATCCAGCGTGATTTTATGCAGGTTTGTATAGGCATATGGTCTTCTACGTCTGATCTCTGATGATTAACAATACTTTCATTTGCATTTTACTTGTATCAGGATGATGTGGGCATTTCTGCTTTGTCCAAATAAGATTATGAAATTGTGCAGTACCAGAGAGACAATGTAGTTATATTAATGATGTGTGCTGGGGGCGGGCAGGGCATTAAGCTAATTCTCCATATGGAAAAGAGATCATAATTGTGGTGCTTCTTTTCGACCTCTGATTTTTTTCCTGTCCTCTTGTGCTAGACTAGAGATGGCAAAAGGCAAATTCACAAACAAGAAACATTTACTAGTCTCTTGCAGTTTCTGGTTAAAATTGGCAAATTTACAAGTGATATATTACCTTATATTGGTACTCCACTGGAGAATTAGGCTATTAAACAGGCCTTTTACTGTACTGAGAGAACTTCTAACTGTTCTGGGAAACAGGAAAAATTGGAGGAAACAATGCAAAGAAGTAAATATTTATTATATGTGTGCATGTGCACATATAAATATATAGTATATGTATTTTATGTGTACTTTTTAAAAAACAAAAGACTTTTTCATTCTGGTTCAGATCCTGGTCCTTTCTGCTTCAGTCAGTCAGGGAGATGTCAGTAATACTGCATATTAATGCTATAGATTTTATTGGAAAACAGCCTGGTTTAAACAGATACTGTTGTTTTCCAAGCATACAAGCATCTATTATGTCATGAATAGATGCTACTTCTCAAGTCATTATCACCATCTCTTCTTAATTATTGAGACTTGGGTCAGTCCTGCTGATGGCCCATGTGTACGCTCTTCATAAAAGTTAAATCCAATATTGCCAAGTGTCCTTGGGATTTTGCCAGCTCTCTTTTCTGTTCCCATTCAGTCACACTCATCTACGAGGGATGTAGATGATCTTCGCAGATACCGGTCTCTCCCCAGTGGTATCAATTATTGAGCGCTCCCTGGAGTTGCATTTGCTTTTTTTGCTGACTGACAAGAGTCTTGGTTTGCTTCAGCCTCTTGATTCCTTGATCATAAATCTGAGTACTCAAGGCATCACGGGCCTGTACCTCGTTATTAGAAATACACAGTAGTGAAACCTGTAAGAACATATATTCACCTAATAAGGCTGAGCACGTGCAGAATTGCACAAAGAGATGCAAGGAGTAATCTGAAGAAGTTTCTGGTAATTGGTTATAGCTGTCTTCTTATTCTTTCTCTCCTCCCACTCTGCAGCAGGTAATGTAAGTTTATTCATATTCCAGGCAAATAACAAGGATTGTGAAAATAGCTGAACTGAAAGATTATTTCGTTTGTTTGTTTGTTTAATCAAAGGGTATTGCAAAGCTCCTTTTGCCTGGAAATCACTTGTAATGTCGCTTGTGTGCATGGTATTTACAGCACATTTGTTTCAAGAAGTAAAAAGTTTATCTTGCTCTACAAGTACATCCTAAGACACCGAGTGCCATTTGTCACAAATATGTACTGTCAAGAAAGGCACCTCAACACAAAGGAGCAGGGGCAGTTGTGCTAAATCTGTTGTGGTACATGTACAGCCTGTCATCTGTTATGGAGAAATAATAACGGCACAAAAGTGCAACTCCAGCAGACAGCGATGAACTGTCAGGGCCGAAGATGCAGTGAATGGATGGACTCCTGCTTGTTTTCTGGAGATGTTTCTGTGTATGCCGTTAGATTAGTTTGGCTGAACAAGTCTGACATAAAGATTGATGTAACTTACTGGCTGCAGAGCCCCTCTGAAAAGCTGTTCTCAGTCTCTTTCAGGAGGAAGCTTGCACTCCGGTGAATTACTCCATATATTAGGCAAGATATGACTTATGCTTTACTGAGTTCTGATGTACATCCGCATGTTTCTCCAGGTTCATTCCTTCATTGCCTTATTTCAGAACGACTTCATATTATTTGTTGTTCAAAGTCCTAGAGAAGATTAAAGAAATTTAAATGCTGGTTCTTCAAGCATGTACTTGGTTTAAGAATGAGAATAATCTCCCCTGCCTTCAACAGCGCTATTCAGGTATCTAATGTTAAATGTACTCTTGCTCATTTGGACCTTTGTGTGAGTGTTCCTCAATTTTCAGTGAACTTTTATAGTACATTTGATAAAGCTTTGGATAAAGCCTTACATACATACAAGGGAATTAATGTCTACTAATTGCAAAGCTTTCAAAGTACTATACAGGCTCATAGTGCTCTGACAGCTGATCTACTTCCAGTTAATTATCAGTCTCAGTAAATTTATGCTAAAAGCTTGGTACAAATAATGAGTCAAACAATAGGATTTTTACCTGAGGAAAGAGCGTGGAATTAAGTCCAAATTTAGATTCCCCATCTCTGGGAGAAAAAATTCAAATGCATGTCTCAAACTGCTTGAAAAGCTAGAGAAATTTGAACCATGTCTCATTTGTCAAATCTGAGAAGAGATGAAATCTTATTAAGTTTTGATTCATATTACGCTAGTCAGTTCATCTTAGATTAGTTTTGCTGAGTTAGAAAACTCACACTTTCCAACTTGATTTTATTATCAGTGCAAGACCACAGGGCAGTCATCTTTTATTCTGACATTATTAAAAAATTGAATGTGATGAAAGATGTACTGACCGTTATGACTAGGAATCTTTTTTTTTAAAAAAAAAAAAGCCATTTTTATTCTTTCATTAAATAAATTAACCAGAATTCCAATATCTGCATACAATAAAACAATTTTTCAAATGATGGCAGATAATTATAAAACTTAGCTCAATATTACAGGCTTTTAGACCAAATTTTGGTTAAAGATAAATTGGAAAACATTGCTTTTGGCTTCCAGTATGAATAGTGCAGGCTAAACTTAACTCCTCCTACAAATAAAACATGTTCTTGATTTATAGAAAGTTTATTTTACTTGTAAAGAATTCAGATGAGCACTTTTCTGTACATCTTCCAGGAAAAAAAAAACACAAAACCATTTTAGATAAAATTAATATTTCATTTCAAGTTTCAAGATAGTACAAAGGTTGTTTTTCACACAGGATAATTCTATAAATAACATAAAGTAACAGAATTCTTTTTCTTTGGAAACTTATATAGTAACTGTATTTTTTTTCTAGTTTGACTATTTGATTTATAACATCTTGAAAAAATCTTACTTTTCCAGAGAACAGTCTAAGCTGTATGGCACACTTGAAATCTCTTAAAATGTCATCTTTTAGTATTATGTTTCTGCATTTGGTCTGTGTACTGCCTGAGGAAGCTAGAATTAGATATACTATCACTGTGTAATATAAGGCTACTGTAATATATTTGGTAAAATTATTTTATAAAAAAAAATTAATAAGTATTTCTTCTCTTTAGATTTACAATTATAAGGTGACTAATATTTTCTTTATCACATATTTTACTCTGGAAGCCTACAAATGTTTTTAACCAAGATAATTTTCATAGAATCATAGAACCATAGAATGGTTTAGGTTGGAAAGGACCTTGAAGATCATCATGTCCCAACCCCCCTGCCATGGGCAGGGACACCTCCCACTAGACCAGGTTGCCCAAGGCCACGTCCAGCCTGGCCTTGAACACCTCCACGGATGGGGCCTCAACAACCTCTCTGAGCAACCTGTGCCAGTGCCTTACAACCCTTAAAGTGAAAAACTTCTTCCTAATGTTTAATCTAAACCTGCCCTCTTCCAGTTTATAGCCATTCCCCCTCGTCCTATCACTACATGCCCTAGTAAAAAGTCCTTCCCCAGCTCTCCTGTAGGCCCCCTTTAGTTACTGGAAGGCCGCAATAAGGTCTCCCCGGAGCCTTCTCTTCTCCAGGCTGAACAGCCCCAACTCTCTCAGCCTCATTTTCATTGCAAATATAGTTGTGAAATTTTAATATTTACAAATATTTTTTTTGACATCAAGAATTGTGAAGTAACGAGAATTTGTAATTATTTTGATTTTTTTTAATCCATTTCTTTGGATCTAGCTACTGACTTGTGGAATTCTGTATCGCTCAGGTACATGAACGCAGAAATAGACAGAAACTATTGAGATAAATAACAGATAAGATAGTAAAACACAAGACATCTGAAAAGGAAACTTGACAAAGATATATATTGCAACAGTTTAGAGTTGCTTATACCTTGAATAAGGCTTTGTATAAAGGACAAGATTTCCACTTAGTTGAAGAGATACAACAGAGAAACCTGCTAATTTATGAAAAAGCGCTACAAGCACATTTTTTTTTATAATATTGTATTAAATACATGACAAGGATACAATAATCAGTTGAAATAAGCACCCAGTCCTATGGGTTTGGCAGAGGTGGAGTTAATTTTCCCCACAGAAGCCCTTACAGTGCTGTGCTGTGTATTGGGAGCTAGAAATGTGGTGGCAATGCATCAGTGTTTTGGCTACTGCTGAGCAGTGCTCGCACAGCACCAAGGCTGTCTCTCCAACATCCCCACCTCACCGGTAGGCTGGGGGTGGGCAACACCTTGGGAGGGGACATAGCCAGGACAGCTGACCCCACCTGACCAAAGGGATATTCCATACCACATGATGTCTGCTCAGCAATAAAAGCTAAGAGAAAGGAGGGGGAAGGGTGAGGGGTATTTGTTATTGCAAAATTTGTCCTCCAGAGCAACCCTACGTGTACTGAAGGCCTGCTTCCCGGGAAGTGGCTGGACATCACCTGCTAATGGGAAATAGAGAATAAAATCTTATGTTTTCCTTTGCTTCTGCACACAACCTTTGCTTTTGTTTTATTAAACTGCATTTATCTTGGCCCCTGGGGTTGTTATCCATCTTATGTCTCCTCCCCCTGCCCTGCTGAAGAGACAAGTGATAGGGGTACTTGATGGGCACCTGGTGTCCAGCTAAGGTCAACCCACCACACCTGTGTAAAGAGAGCCAGCAAAGGTTTCTCTACAAAAAGGTAAAAGATCTCAGACATTCCACAGCAGGAAAATACTGTAAGCTGATCTGTGTTTACTGAATAATACCCAGATGGACCCTAGTTTCATGTCACCCACATAGAATCATAGAATCCTAGAATTGCTGAGGTTGGAAGGGACTTTTAAGATCATCAAGTCCAACCATTAACCTACCCTGACAAAACCACCTCTAAACCATGTCCCCAAGTACCACATCTACCCTTTTTTTAAACCCCTCCAGGGATGGCAAATCCATCCCCTCCCTGGGCAGCCTGTTCCAATGTTTAATAACCCTTTCAGTGAAAAAATATTTTCCCAATATCTAATCTAAACCTCGTCTGACATAACTTGAACCCATTTCCTCTTGTCCTATCACTTGTCACTAGGGAGAAGAGGTCAGCCCCCACCTCACTACACCCTCCTTTCAGGTAGTTGTAGAGAGTGATAAGGTCTCCCCTCAGCCTCCTCTTCTCCAGGCTAAACAGCCCCAGTTCCCTCAGTCATTCCTCATAAAACTTGTCCTCCAGACCCCTCACCAGCTTTGTAGCCCTTCTCTGGACACTCCACCACTCCAACAGGTTGTTTATCAGTCATTGTTTTTATTCTAAAAGACATGATTACAGATTAAATATTGTAGAATAGATCACAAATCTCCTCTGGTTAACTTAAATACTTGATCTGGTACCTGCACTGGGCAGTACATATAGCTCCCAGCAGAGTAACAAAGATGCAACATTTCACAAATTCCTTCTCCCACTTAGATACTTTTTGTACTCACAAATTAATTTTCCTTTAATGAGCAAAAGACTGACTCAGGGTGGGGGGAGAGGGGAGAAATTAAAATATGCCCAATTAGAGACATTTATTAGATGTATTCCTTGAGTTTGTCATTTGAAGCCCTTTGAGCTACATTTAGAAAATCTGAGGAAAAGTCTAAACTTAATGCTATAATAATCTCTTTGGAAATACCTTACATCATATGAAATATAACTCTAATAATTTTGAAAAAAAAAAAAAAAAGAGGAAAGTTATAAATGGAAAACCTATAGTGTTGCTCCAACAAAATGTTGTCTTTTTCCTTTTTCATCTATTTCCCTTTTACTCTTCAATAAGAAAATTAAAACATCAGAGATGTAAATACTGATTCTACAGTCCACTTCAGATAGTAATGTACTTCAGGACATGTTTAGCATTAGTCACATATCCTTAATTTCCAGTGAAATTCAAGCTAATGTTTACAATTCCTCCTATGCCTAAATTCTTTGCTAAATCTAGGGATAGGCACATGCAAGCCATAAAATTTGTGTGGTTCTTCGTAGAAATTCTTATGCCTACTTGTATCTTTACCTCTTGAGTATTGTGCCATATGCACATAGGCATGAAGAAAGAGGTAACTGTCAGGAGAAAAAATAGCTGATTATTCCCAGAGAACATCAATGCAACAGAGAGGCAATGATCTATCCTCTTTTGTGCCACATTTTGCCCTTCAGAGCAACCAGAAGGTCTGTAAAGCTCCTTTGTCATTGGTCTGTTTTTCATTCAGTGTTTATTGTTGAAAGGAGCACAGATTGAAAATGCCTTGGTATTTCTTATGACACCAGTGACACATTGGCTGAATGTTACAGCTCATATAGGCATCTAATCACAGTATAAGGACTTGGGAAAAGTACTATGGTTTCAATTTGAGGCACAACATACTTTTTGCATGACCTTCAATAAATGTTTAAGATGGCAAGACATATATTTATCAGAAAAAAAAATTGATGTTTTATGTATCATCAAGGTATTTGGCATGTTATGGTAATGGAATCAGAATAAATATGTAAACCGTAGGCAGAAACTTAAATTTTTGCTTTATTTCAATATTCTAAATAGTTACAATCTCAGAATCACAACATGCTGAAATAAATTTAATCTCATGATAAGCTTCTACTGTGATGCAGGTGTTTATATGCAGGGTTTGAATATTTTGGTTCCACACAGTGGCTCAAGAAAGCCATGTCAGGTGAACTATGGTAAATTTACACCTGACCGTGTAACTCCATATGCATTTTATTAGGCTTGCAAGCTGTTGGTGAAATGTCTTGACTAGTGAACCACATAGTTTCATCATTGCCTTGATCTTTTTCAGTATTCTGCTTTTTGGGGTCAGCTCCAGGGCCATCTCTTAACAGCTGGTTTAACTTCTATTCTATCTTAATGAAATGTTTTGTGGTTCCTGTATGAACTGTGTGAGCTGTTATTACACAAATATTACCCTATTATCATGGTGTGGAAAACTTGGAACAAAGCGCTGGGTACCTTCAAATTTTACATCCAAGTGTTAAAAAAAAAACCAAACAAAACAATTTCTAGATAGTAAGTTAAAATAGACTGCTGCTTGTAAAATATGCTTTCTTTGTTGTAATATATGAGAGAAATGGCCGAGTCAGCCTATTTGATTTTTTTGCAAACATAATGCATACAAATAAGCTGTGGATAATAAGTAGACACCATAAAATACAATAATTAACTCCTCTACACAATGAAGGTTTTATAATTATTTTATTTCATAAAAATAGGGTAACTATTCTTGTAGGGACTGAAAGCTCTTGCAAATGTGCTCATAAAGATGTACAAGAGTCAGTCTCCAGGGGAAAGGCAGCAAAGAAGAGTGAGCCTGCTGAGACTGGAGAAGATGGACATGACAATCCAAAGATGTATAGTTACGTGAAGTGAGTGACATACAGTGGCCATTTTTAATAGCAGACGTAATAATTAGATCATATGCAGAGAACATCATAATATGATATTAGCAAGAAAAGAAGAAGACATTTAAGCTTATCAATTCATCAGACAAATATTAAACAGAGGGAAAAAGTTTGAAAACTTACAAAATATAGAATCATCTAACCATAGAATCATTTAGGTTGGAAAAGACCCTTAAGGTTCAACTGTTAATATAAGGTTTCTGGAAAACATAATTCAGATATGTGAAAAATAATGAAGGAGACAAAAAATGGAATGTCTCAAGCTTAGTGTAGAAAACACAGTTATAAGAGTGAGGTGAAATGGAGTCACCAAATTAATGAATCAGAACACGCAGCCTAAAAAGTTAATATTAAAGTAACAGAAACATCAAAACCTTCATTGGTGACAAAGTGAGTGATCACTACCATCAAAAAGAATATAAGAATATGCTCACATTAATGATTAAAGCATAAAATGGGTCGTTTTGAAGACATTCTGAATAGATCAGGATTATCTTTATAGATATTGCATTGCTCCCAAATATTTTTATCTTCAAAGAATTATGCACTACAAAGAAAACTGCAAATGCTACTAAGAAGCTGAATTAACCTGCTATTAATAAAGTGTAACAAACTTCTAAATGTGACTAAAATATGAATGTCTACACCATTTCTGAAAGAGTGCTTTAAAAGAAGAGAAAGCAATAACTACAGTGGCTTTAATTGTCTAGCTGCTGAAGAAAAAATACTTGTCAGACTGCAATCACTGTCACGGTACAACTTTATTGACAGTATCAAAGAATTCTTAGACAGACTGTTGTCTACAGTGGAAGAAATTGTACAAAACAAGAAACGAATATTTAAAGTATGATATTTCAGAAGAGGAAGATTATGTATTTTGAATCCTTTAGAAACTTTGAGAATAAATTGCTAGTCATCATTAACTGT
The DNA here is from genome assembly GCF_000708025.1 of Charadrius vociferus. NCBI lineage: Eukaryota > Metazoa > Chordata > Aves > Charadriiformes > Charadriidae > Charadrius > Charadrius vociferus. The sequence continues at coordinate 6,081,978 of NW_009648369.1, forward strand.
ACTCATTTTGATGCTTTGATGCTCCTGACCAGAGCACTTCATGGAAGGATAATGGAGAACTACAGAAGAAAGTACAGAATTTTTTAATTATATAGAAGACAGCAGAATGTTCACGTTATATTTTTTATTACATGGATGGTATGCAAAAGTTTTCCAAATCAATTGTACAGTGGCTTAAAATAGCAACAGAAGACAAGTAGTAATGTTAAGTGCCACTCTTACTGTTGAGATTGGTTTTAGACTGACTCACAGAAGTGGAGAAACTATAGAATTTGGAGTGACAACGGAAAGCTCAAAGATTTGTGGACAGCGTGGCTACTCCCTCTGTTCTTTTATGCAATATACAGACAAAGCCCTAAAAAGAAAGAAGACTAGTTATCTCAAATTAACAACCATGAAAGGTTTCAAATTAAAAAGGTCCTAAAAAAAAAAAAATAAATCAACCCCCAAATATCATATCTATTAGAATCACAGAATCACAGAATCACAGAATGGTCAGGGTTGGAAGGGACCTCTGGAGATCATCTAGTCCAACCCCCCCCGCCAGAGCAGGGAAACCTAAACCAAAACAGATGCTGAACAATTTGTTTGTAGCCATGGTGTTTAAAAAAGAAAAGTTTGCAGGAAGAGGTATTAGATTGTGTGAATGACAATATCTGATATAACTGAAAAAAGTTAACAAGCTACAAGCACAAAAGCCTTTGTACAGGTCAATTTAATTACATAGATTATCTCTAACATCATGCCATGATAGAACTACAGAAATGGAATAACATCATGAATGGAGAAAACAACAGAAACTAGACATTATTTTTGTTTAAAATTTAAGCTTTTAAAATATGACAATAAGTACAGAACTAAAAATATGTAACTCCATCCAACACTGTGAATCACACAAAAAAATAGCAAGACTAGATGCTTATGTTACCTAGTGTTGGCCAAAAATTTTGACCAATAAAATTTGCTGGTCAATGAACTGAGTACTGAAAAGGGAGATGGTCCTGTTTATTCCAGTCACAAATAAGCCACCAAGGATTCCAGAATAAATCATGAATAAATTATGATAAAGATAAATTAAATTGTGACAGTAACTCTTTAGCAAAGATGTAAGAGTGTGGGTGATTATCTCATAAAAGCAGAAGAATGTTGGATGTGACGATATTTTTGGAAAATTACCCCATGTCCCAGGATTCAGGAACAAAACAAAAATATGAAAGGTGAGGCCCACCTCTGTATAGACAGCTCTCACAATGTCATGGCACACTTCAAGCCCTAATCTCAGAACCTAAGGCTATGTCCTGCTGAAGTAGTTCACTTGACATAGTTCACTGCAGAATGTGAATAGGAACTGCTGAAGCATGAAAACTGACATTTAATTCATTTATTGTAAACGGTTCCTGCCTGCAAGCCATCTACAAAGCAGTCATAAAGCATAAAAACTATAAAGAGAGAAAGATCAGTTTGTCTTCCAAATGGTAATTTTACAAGCCAAATAAACAGACCAAGAAAAGTAGGGAGATATGAAAAAAAGGCAGTACATCTAACAGTTCATTAGAATACTGTTTTATCATTACATATCATGATGTATCATGATGTATCATGATGTACCACTAAAGGTACATCACATAGATGTTCGCATGCCCAAAAACCACACTGCTGAAGAACATCAAAACAATGATCAGGTAGCCAAAGCTGTCAAAATTGAAGTGGCTTAGGTGGACCTGGACTGGGAGCATAAGACTGAGCTATTTGTAGCTCTATGGGCCCACAAAAACATCAGGGCATCTAGAGAGAGATGTAACATACAGATGAGCTTGTGATCAAGGGGTGGACCTAACCATGGACACCAACACACAAGTCACCCATGAATACGAAACGTGCCGCAATCAAGTGAGCCACGTGAATAAAGTCTCCCTGGAACAGAGGGTGGTGGCTAGGTTTTCGATATGGTGAGGCCTGGCAAATTGACTATATTGGACCGCTGTCCAACATCTAACCCCATGCCAAGCAAGCGCTACACACTCACCATGGTGCAAGCAACTACTAGGTGGCTAGAAACATGTCCTATAAATCATGCCATTGCCTGAAACACCATCTTAGGCCTTGAAAGGCAAATTTGTGGTGACATGGTCCCCCAGAAAGAATTGAGTCAGACATTGGGACTCATTTCCAAAATAACCTTATAACCTCCTGGGCCAAGAAACATGATGTTGTCTGGGTGTATCGTATCCCCTATCACCCACAAGCCTCTGGAAAAACTGAGAGATATAGTGGACTGTTAAGACTATGTTGGAAGCATTGGGCAATGGGGCATGGAAGCTCTGGGATATAAATTTAGCAGAAGCCACTTGGTTGGTTGACACCAGAGGATCTGCTAACTATGGTGGTCCTACCCAAACAAAACCCCTACATACCGTGGGAGGAGATACAGTCTCCGTAGTGCCATCACAGTTTAGCCCCAGTATGCAGCCCAGCCCCATACAGCTGCTTGCTTGTTTCCCCCTGCTCAGACTGGGGAGAAAATCAGAAGGGTAAAAATAAGAAAACTCATGGGCTGAGATAAAGGCTGTTTAACAGGTAAAGCAAAAGCCACCTGAACAAGCAAAACAAAACTAAGGAATTCATTCACTGCTTCCCATCAGCAGGCCGGTGCTCAGACATCTCCAGGAAAGCAGGGCTCCATCGTGCGTCATGGTTACTTGGAAAAACAAAAGCCATAACTCCGAATGTCTCCCCTTCAGCTTTTATTGCTAAACATGACAGCATGTGGTATGGAATATCCCTTAGTTGTTCCAGCTGTGTCCCCTCCCAGTTTCTTGTGCACCCCCAGCCTACTCGTTTGTGAGGCACTGTGAGGAGCAGAAAAGACCTTGACTCTGTGTGAGCACTGCTCAGCAGTAACTCAAACATCCTTGTATTATCAACACTGTTTTCAGCACAAATCTAAAACATAGCCCCATACTAGCTACTATGAAGTAAACTAACTCTATCCCAGCCAAAATCATGACAAGCTGACAGGGGAAGTGGCTGAGGAAGGTAGTGTGGGTTGCTCCTCCTTTGAAAAAAATCAAACCCATTTGTGGGGTTGTCTTTGTTCAAGGACCTGGATGTACTTGGTGGGTAATGCAGAAGGATAGGGAGATCCAGCGTGTGACTCAAGGAGATTTAACCTTGGGGCAAAAATAATCTGTGATGCAAGTTGTATGTTGTAGGAAGTAATGGAGCAAGAATGACCTGATGATCCAAAGTGAGCTTTGCAAGGAATCTTGCAAGTGCAACAGTGACCCAAACAACGCTGGTGTTGGCACGCAGCATTTGAACGTGCTGCTTCTCCTGTGCTGAGCACCCACCTTTACAGATGGGTCCCAATTCATAGGTTGTTCTTATAAACAGTTAGGGGAGCGGTGGAAGCCCATGAAATAGGAGATTAACCTCTATCTGTTAAGCGACAGGGGACAGTAGTTAACGAGAATGTTGGATACAAAAATGGTTTAAGCATGTGGTATAAATTGTAAATGTTGTTAAAATGGGACTTCAGTTATGAGAAATAGCTGCAATGCACGTTCCTCATGTCCCACACACTGGGCTCTGCAAAGGACTGTTTCCCTGACCAGGAACTGAACCTGGGCTGTGGTGGTGAGAGTGCCAAATCTTAACCACTAGACCAAGGAATATGAATATTTGATTGGAATAGATTAGATTATATTATAACAGATTAGATTAGAGTAGATTAGAACACTGTTTTATCAATCTCTCGGGGAAAGATTGATCTCACCTAAATTTATCTATTTAAAATTTGTCTAATTTATGGATTTTGAGGTCCCTTCCAACCTGGTATTCCATGATTCTGTGATTCTATGATTTGAGTTCCCTCAATAGTCTCTGAAGAGAGGGAGAATTCTTCCCACCCTTCTAAAAACTTATCTTCAGATGGTACGTCTCCCACCTGTTTCCTGCTTCTCTACCAATTACTGTCTGATTTACCAGGTCAGACTGGTTATCTAGCGTTTAAATGCCCAGAGGTAAATTAAACAAATCTCACCCTAGGGGGTTGATTTAATTTGTGTAAAAATAGGCCTTTAGTGCTACATGCATCACTTATGTCAGACTAGGAGAGGCTTGGAAAGGCCTGGGACAATCCTTTCAGGACTCTAGAAGATGAAATTGTACTGAATGCTTATGTTCAGACAACTGAACACCATAATGATGGTAGAGTACTCATGATGCAAAACAGATCTCAACATGATCTCTTCATTTCATAGCACTAACATTTTAATTTTTTCTTTTTTGTCTCTGGCTTGTCTATATTTGTTTTTCCTTAACAAAGCTGGCTCTTGGTATTTTTTGAGATGTCAGTCCAGCCCTTCATACTGAAACTGTATGGATCTAAAGGAGCTGTCTTCTTCGGAGTGTTTCACCTGTCATAACTCAAGTGCTAAGCTTCTAAGAGAAATCTTTTCAATCTCTCTGTGCCTTTACAAATATATCTGTATTTGCAATATATACTTATGACAAGTCAGGAGCCATGTGGAACTCTTGATTCTCTTTTTACGTACACTTGTGACAGTGAACAGTCAAAGACATTATTCTCTTCCCTTCTGAATTTTAAGAAGAATTATAGCAGTGAAGATCGTAAAAAATAGATAACCAATCTTTTCCCTCCCTCCTATCAGTCAACATGCTCTCTTCCAGAATGAGTTTTACAAGTCATTGAATATATTTTTTCAAATGGAGCAATTTATCTGTTTCTCAGATGCTGATTAAAGAAAATTAGAAACACTTCGCATGCAACACTAACCCCCTACAGATTTGTCTGAGATGTATTTTAGTAATTTGATTGTTGTTTGATAAATGTGTAACCATTAGTATATTACAAAGGTCACCAATATATCATTCATGCACAGAGGGATTTAAGCTCTTTCTCTCTTTTCTACATTATGCCATAGATAAAAAACTTTTTGGCTTGAGAAACTGCTTCTGAATACCGGAAATGTTCGTTCATAATTTTTTCAGTATAATTCTACCAACATTGGGCTCCAAGAGGGGCAAAAAGGCTAAAAGGATTACAGAATAAAACTTAAGCTACGTTAATCATTGATCTGTGAAGAATTAAAAACTAGTTTCATTTTGGAAAGAAGATAATACTCTTAGGAAAACCTCATCTATTCAAATTCTTGTGCAGCCTTTATATAAAATCACAGGCATACTTCCAAGATGTGCAAACAAGTATATGCAGTTCATTAGAAGTTTCCTTGGGATTTTTTTTTCTAACCATCAGGAGAATTTAAATTAGAAAAGTTGTTTATCTTTAATTCTTCAGTTCTAGATATGTAAATACTATTCAGAATAATTTTCATAGCAGGCTAGTTAAGCATATTGGAATGAATCGATTTTACAAGTATAACAAAAGAAATAATAGTTTATAGCTGGAAACATACTGTGAAGCGCTCAATAGGGAATTATGTTGCACCGATCTGGGGAGGGAAAATGATGCTAAATGGCTTCTCCAGTGTTTCATCTCTGTGACATAAGAATACTAAACCAAACTAAACTATGTAACTGATCCATCTACAAAAGAAAACTTGGGGCAGATACAAGAAAAGAGATTGATACTGTGCAATAATGACTACTGCAAAACCTCACTAATGTACAGAATCTGTAAGGGGAGAAGCGTCTAAGAACAGAGCCCACAAACCAGCACTGGGAGTACGGGACCATCTCAACAGGGTTCAGGAGACATTTAACAAGTGCTAGGTTTTAATTATCTTTAGTGTTGCAAGAGAAAGCAGTGATTAGTGATCTCTCAGAAATGTGTGATGGGGGTTTAAAACCCAGCAGGCTCAAGACAGGAATGACACAGGATCTCTGACATTCTTCGTGAATGTTTTAATCATTGAGTATATTGGACAAAATAGGTCACCTTCACTCCAGTCATGTGCATGGAGTCTCATAGCCATGGATGTTCTAAGAACCTTTCTGCACTGGGTCTGTCAGCAGATATGGGCAGAAAAAATATTGATGTTTGTAATTTTGAAGAGGTAAGCGATGTACACTATCAAAAGCAAGGTGTTTACATGACTTCTGTCTAATGTTGGGAAACTGGAGACCTGCTGCTGCTTCTGGAATTGAATGGTAGCTGAAAAAGATTTTGTGAATCTAAGCTATAGATATACGAGTCTAAAATGGCAGCTGAAAAACTCAAGATAGCTTTGTAAATCTATGTTCACAAACAGTAGATTTGATGGTGACCCCTAACTATACTGAATTCCATTATTTACATACAATCCAAGATACCAAAAAATAAATGGATGCAGTACAACCAGACCACCTTCTAGAAAGTCCTGTAGGAAGAACTCACTGCAGTATTCACTGTAATCAGTGAAGGGTTCAATTCAGAAATTGGAGAGAGAAATGTAGCTCTTCACATTATCACCGTCTACAGACATGGTAACTATTGCTGTCAAAAGAGATCTGAGGCTTTGTTCAGTTGCCCACACATAAGTGTTAAGTGGAATTTAAGATACTCTAAGGTATACTGTCTGTCTTTCGGTTGCTGATCCCAAAGGATACAAGTGTCCTGTACTAGACCCGCCAGCCTTACACGGATGTCTTGGTTGTTCTAGAGCATGTTATATAGAATTAAGTGCCTATAGGTGAGCAACTGAATCAAAGACTGAGGTATTTACTTTAGGGTTAACTTCTAGAAGAGTTCCAAGTTACACTGATTGTAGTAATTATACATTCATTGACTCCATGAGGATTTAGATATGTGGCATACCTACATGTACCTATACATACAGAACTAAATTTAGACATTTTAATTTTGAACTGAATTCTGCTCTCAAAGTCTGACGCTGAACATAAGCATAAAGGACATCATTTATATATGACCATGTAGGTGAAATCTTTTTTTTTTAAGAAGAATGTTGCTGTAACATTTTTTTTTTCCTAAGCCTCTAAAGACTGTACCTATCCAGTGGAAACCACAATACTTGTATCAGACAAAAATATTACGCATGAAATTCAAAAGAAGTGTCTATCAAAAGAAGGAAATAATTTTTAAAACTCCTGTGTTCTTTCCTATCTGATGTAGGAATAAGAAGGAATACCTAATGAAGTGATGATTCAGCTAAATTTAGTCAACTTTGTTTATGCCAGCATAAATTCTACAGAGCTTTCATTGACCTAAATGCATGTGAGCATATCAGTTATTCACTGGGGATTGCACTGCAGTCTTTTTTCAGCCTCTGAATCCTGAAGCACTGCATAAATTAAAAAAACATGTGCTGAAGGATTTTTGAATTAAGACACTCTCTTAAAAACAAGTTGACTGATTTGTCAGGCTTGCAAGATAAAATAAGATTGCTTTTCCATCATAACCAAAGTTTGCTGTTATTGCATAATTAGTGTGTAAGAGAAGGAGAGCTTCAAGATGATGTACAGTAGTCATGAGACAAGTGTTTTGATATATGGCAGTCATTTGTGCCGCTATCATCTGTTTGACTTTCTAAATTCATACATTATTCCACCCTTTACAGGTTGAACATGTGCAGTCAGAGCCTTGTATTTGTATTGTATTTCGGCAGGCTTATGAATAATTTGGAAGAGGCATGAACAATTCTTTTATTTTTTGGAGGGGGGAAGCAATTCATTTTCATTCTATCATTCTATCTTCTTTGATGCAGAGAAGATATGTGTATTTTACAGATATAGCTGCATTTTATGTATATTGTGATTATAAAAAGAACTAAGTCGTATAGGAGATTGTAATGATAAATAAAACTAATACAAATTAAACTCAAAACAAAATGCATGAAGTTTGTAGCTGCTATTTCTGAAGATTTTGAAGAGGCCAGGAATAGAAATAGTGATCATCAGAGTATCTTTCTACACTGACAAAGACTTTTACATGGACAAGATTTTCAAAATGTCTTCAACATTTTAAGACAGAGAGTGCTTGGAAAATTGTGCATAAAAAGCAGTAAATGGAACACTCCTCATGTTGATAACAGTTTATTTTAATTCCTTGTAAGAATACAATATATATATTGTATATTTAACAATATTTGCATGATGACAGATGAGACTACTTGTTTTTATTAGATTGTGTGATTAAAAAGTTGATCACAATGAAAATGAAGACTCAGCAAATATCCAAGGAACTATGACAGGCCAAGGTACCCAACAAGTAACGTGATCAATGAATATGGAACACACCAAGTCAGCCACACCTAAAGATTGCTGAAGTAAAATGATTAGTTCATTGTCCCTTGTCCCACTTGCCAAGATGGATCAAGAAGTTCTCTTCCTGGAACACCATATAAAGGGGGATTATTTTCTAGATGTCTACAGGACTTACTTTGGGATGCAGGCAGAAGAGAATTTTGAGGTGGAACAGAGAGAATTTGAAGATGTTATAACATTATAGGGTGTCTTCAGAGAACTGTGGATATGTGCAAAATATTTAGGGGAAGGATCAAAAGTAGGGGAAGGAAGGGATCAAGTCAGGTTAGGGAATAAAAAAGGCAAGTGGGCAAAAGCCTGGCAAACCTGGTGGTTGATTATGCCAGCCTGTCGTAAATTCTTGTTAAATCCATTTTAACTATTTTCTGTGTGGGTCACTCCCTAAGCCCGTGTGTGCAAACTGCTCATGAACTTCAGGTTGGATCAGCTGGAGAGAAGGAAGAGATCCATATAGGGAAACACCCAAAGCCTGTGTGTGGGAATGGGCCATGGATATTGGATGGATTTATATTTGTGTCAGTATTCAAGGAACCCTCAGATGTGTGTTTGTGAATCAAGAATGAGGACGTGCCTATATCCTGACTCCAATCCCAGCCGCCCTCGGAGGAGGAAAGGGATGAAGCCATCTGTGATGTTCATGTCTGTCTGAGTGCTGTGGGTGTTTATGTGCGTGCTGACAAAGGCGCTGACCTCTCTGTCTGCTGCTCAGTGTGTTTGGCCATGTATGTGTGTGTGTGCACGCGTGTGTGTGTACGTGCAGCAGCTGGAATACATGCTAAACCTCGCTGCTGGCACATAGAGAACACAGACCCGCAGCAGCCTCCCTTCTATCACACTGACATGAGAGGGACCCTGGAACGATTTATATAACCATACGATTACAACACATGACTAAATCCCATATATTATTAGTCTGCTTCCACAACGTGTTGTGTAGCCTCAGTTCCAACATCTCTGTTTTAAGTACATTTAAACCTACCTAGCAAGGGAATTCTAAGCAGTTATAGGCAGGGAAGACATAACAACTGAAAGCTCGCTCACCTCAAACTGAAAGTAGTATTCCTTTCTGTTTCTGAGAAGAGCATGATTAAAAGCTTAGCAAATCAGTACATTTTATTGCCAAGGATGTTGGCAATCAACAGGCATTGAAGCAACGAGAAGAGAGACTTGTGGTTCTAACCGCCACCCAGGTTGTGACCGTGTGTTGATTACTTAGATAAATAGCACAAGCTGTGAAGGACCTGAGACGAAGCCTGTGTAACACAACTTGTGCCTCTGAGGATATTTCTTGTGATGGCTCTCCCTTTTAGTTTTAAAATCGTGGTGCTTTTTCATGCTGCAAAGGAGGATTAAAAAAATAAGGGTGTCTCTGTCATTACATCTCTGAAAGAATATTGCTGAGAGATCTTTTGTGCACAGATTGACCAAGCAGAGTAAACCCTGCTATTTCATTGCACATCTGTTACTGACTCCAAAAAAAAGAATATCTTCTAAGCAGCTCACACCACTGTATTGAAGGCTCTAAATTCTTCATAAAATTCTGTCTTTGAAATATTGTCTGGGACCAGATGGGAACGTATGTTTCAGATATTCCCAGCATGTGCGGTGCTGCCAGAATTCACAAATGTGTGCCATTTCCGCAGTTACACTGTTGACAGAAAACTGACTCTTGCTAGAGACATTGTGGAAAGTGCTCTTGGAACTAACTTATTGACAGATATCTATCAAATAAAAACAGTAACAGCAATATGTCAGAAAGTGATGCGCTGCTGACAGTCTACTACTTGCGCTTTAACAGAGAGAAGAACTCCATATAGCTTTGTAGTGTACATACTTGGCAGGTTAGAAGGACCTATGTAAAGAAGGGCCCATGTAAAGAAAGACCCATGAAAATCCTATTCCTTTGACCTGCTTAGCTACTTGCACTCATTTCTGTTGTTTGGGAGGAGCTGCTGAGTTTGGTGTGAATTTCTTCTGTTTCATCACTCAAAAGTAAAGGCCAAATGTTATTTACTTTCTGTTTTTTCTACTCTGAATTCATTTGCTCTACATTTTACCCTGAGTTTTAATGCATCTCCTGCAAAACTATCACTGTTGATCACTCTGAGTAGGTAGATTTTAGGATAGGTTATTAAACATTTACCAGATTTTTTTTTCCTCAAACTTCAATGCTCCCTCACATTTGTTCATTACCATTTCCCCGCTTCCTGAAATTAAGATTTTGAAGCTCTTTAAAATCATGACATTAAGCCTCAAATAACCCAGCCCAATTTTTCCATTTGTCTGCTTTCTTTCCTAATTTGTTATTATCTGTAGTTTTCTTCTCTGGTTTCAAAACTGGTATAGCTTAGTACACCAAAATTATAGAGGCCAATTTAAAAGACACAGTTACATATTCTCTAGGATCAAATTAACACAGAGATGACCCCAGTAGTTCACATTACTTCTCCTTGGGATAATGCTTTGGGACAGGAGTAAGCAAGGTTCAGTGGAAGGGAAAGTAATATGTGGATTATACAGAATCAGCAATGTCGTTTATGTGCAGGAAATACCAGTGGTAGACTGTAGCTTTGTTGTCTGAATACAGTCATGGAATAGAGAGGCCATAAAAGTTGATGGAGTGTGGGAGTGCAAGTAGGGTCGCAATTACCTCCCGCCCCTAATCCCTGCACCTGGAGCACAAAGCAATGGAAAGGTGTGATACGCTGGAAGCATAAAGCAGGTCCATCGTGACATTATGGACCAAGACACGATTCCTTTTTCTTTCATGCCTGTGTGTCCCTTGATTATTTGGGCTGCCAACAGGAACATCTATGTGACCAGTTTCAGCTATCCAAGCAGTCCTATGGAATGAAAAGTTGCTGAATAAAAGTTTTCTGGAAGCAATAATAAGTCATGATTGAAAACACAGGACAGCACAAGCACCTAAGAATAAGGAATAGAAAGGAAAGATGAAGGAAAAATACCACAGAATGCTTACTTACATTCAAGGTATTTTGAAATAAATAAGAATTAAAAGCTGCACAGTAATTCGCCGTGTCCAGGTGAAAGATTTACATTTTAAAAGCAAGTTGGTAATGCTCTCTGCAATAACTCCATGCCTCAGCATTTAACCTTGAATATGCTCTCTCTCCCAGATAATAGCAACATAAATAATTTCCTGCAGTTGTGAGCAGCAAAATGACTTGTTATTCTCTCAGATTAGTGGGAATTTCAACACTTTTGCATAAACCTAAATCAGAACCTTGAAAGTTCATGAAAGGCGAATTTGGTGCATCAGTGGGACCATTTATTGATTGTTGCAAAGAAAAAGCTTTGAACAAAAACTAAATTAGGGTAGAGTTAATTAAAAACTACTCTTTCTGTTTTGAAACCATGAATCTTGTTAGAATTTCGCATTATCATGAATTGTAAATTACCAGGAGTATATGAAGAGCCCTATCTACAAGGACTTTAAAAGGTAGAATATTAGACTTAATGCAATTGGAAAACATATGCTCTTAATTCTTTACTATTAAAAACTTAAACTAGGATAAACATTTCAATTTTCTAATTTGGAAGAGAGAAAAAGAATATCACGCCATTAAATATCCTTTACGTTCCCAATGCATCCCACAGACACTGTTATCTACTGACTTCAAATTGAGTAATATCAGGGTGAAGTTTACCTGTCCATTATTACCTGTAGGCAAACCTTAAATTCAGAATCTGACACACATTGTGGATACACTAGATGTTGCAAAAATGCTTTGTATTGTATAAAAATACACCCTGTATTTCACTACCCATGTTTTACTGACTATAGTAAGCTTTATTAAATCTAGAACAGATTGAACTCATCAGGATATTTAGTTGTGTGCACGTGTACCTCAAATTAGCTGTTGATCAGAAGGTGCAGTGGGGAACAATCAAGTATGAATAGCTCTGAAAAGACACTTCACCCACAGAACAAGGAGTCAAGGAGTTTGGTGAATCATTGTGTTGACATGCTAGAATTTTGGTAACCAACTCTTGGCTCCTAAACAGTCCTTCTCCTCATCTCCCACATAGATCACCTGGGTTTTCAAACAGTTTTCACTACAGGAAGAGGCAGAGAAAGTGAGAATTCAGATCTTTCTAGAGGTAAGCAAACACTGGAACAGACCTAACAAAATGTAAAGTGTTTTTCCCAAGTCCACTCTGCGGATATATGCAAGACAGCCAAAACCTTTATCAACCTGTGCCGATGTTGCCAACTCTAAGGTAGGATTTATAGCAGGTAATAATTCTGAAGCTGCAATCTGCAGCAGAATGAAGCACCAAGCACAGGGAAGAATATCATCCTCCTTCACTGAAAAGTTCAATTTTCTTGAACAAAGCACACTGCCAGCTATATTTCTTCCGACTAGAGAGAGTATGAGAGAAAAAATACATGGCAAATGGTAGTTAGGTTGCTTAAAGAACTACTGGCAGAAACTCAGATGCTATGATGGTGGCTGCAGAACAAGAGTTGTTACAGAAACAGCAACAAAACTAATCCTCAGTACATGGCCTACCAGTGACAGGAAAGGGGAAAAAAGGGTACTGTACCACTGAAAATTAATTCCATGATTAATGAGATTCAGTATCCATTTTGCTTTTGGTCTAGTTGTGTTGATTAATGTTATCAAATCTTTCTGTTCAAACACTGTGGCTGGATTCTCCCTGTGCACAGTTAAATCATAAAAGGGCCCATGCTCACTTTAATCCTTGTATCTTGCCAGCATGGTATAAACGATAGTGAAAATCACGCTATGGGTTGTTTTATTGATATTTTAATTGCAGTAATATACTTCTGCTGTCATAAAATTTTAGATAGAATTTAAACTCTGTGGAGCAATGAGATATAAACTGGATGAAGGGGGAGATTTATACATAAATTCAGCAGTGAACTGGTAGATTAATGAAAAATGAAGCATCCTAGTTGCAACATTAATCTCTGAAATGGCATTAATGTTTTAGAGGGAAAAATGATATTTTTTATTGTAATCAAAATTTCATTAGCATTTCAATAAACTGAAAGTCAGTGTTTTGAACTCCAGCAAAACTAATCACTTATAAGGTCCACAGTAGGTCTGCAGGCTATTTGGTTCATTTATCCTAAATGTACATTATAATGTTCCATTTTGCCTTTGGAAAAATAAAAATTTTGAAAATTTTAAGATTAATCTTTGCAATTTGAGGGTGCTGTAAATAGGGAGGAAAATGGAACAACGTAAAATATCCATCTCCGTTCTCTCCCCACCCCCCATCAGCTCTTACACTTGAAAGCAGGACCCCCATTTTGTTGGTGGTGGTTTTTTTTAAAGTAAAATGACTATGCATATTTGAGAGAAAAGAGTAAAGGAGAGAGTTCTGACTAATAAATCACACAAATCAGTGGTCCAGCATTACTGAGTTACTTTTTTCTGTTTGTGGTGGGTTGAGCTGATTGGATGCCAGGTACCCACCAAACTGCTCTGTCACTCTTCAACAGCACAGAGGAGAGAAAATATAACAAAAGGCTCATGGGTCAAGATAAGGACAGGGAGATCACTCACCAATTAGTGTCATGGGCAAAACAGACTTTACTTGAGGAAAAAGAATTTAATTTATTGCCAATCAAATCAAAGTAGGATAATGAGAAATAAAACCTTATGAGAAATAAAACCTTATAACACCTTCCCCCCACCCCTCCCTTCTCCCGATTTTCTCTCCCTCCTTCCCCTGAGTGGCACAGGGGGACAGGGAATGGGGGTTGTGGTTGATTCATCACTCGTTGTCTCTGCCTCTCCTTCCTCCTCCTCAGGGGGAGGACTCCTGACACTCTTCCCCTGCTCCAGCGTGGGGTTCCTCCCATGGGAGATAGTCCTCCACAAACTTTTCCATTGCAGGTCCTTCTCATGGACTGCAGTTCTTCACGAACTGCTCCAGCGTGGGTCCCTTCCATGGGGTGCAGTCCTTCAGGAACAGACTGGTCCAGTGTGGGCCCCCCAGGGGGTCTCAAGTTCTGCCAGCAAACCTGCTCCAGCGTGGGCTGCCAGCAGCCTGCTCCAGCGTGGGCTTCCCACAGGGTCACAGTCTCCTTTGAGCACATCCACCTGCTTTGGCATGGGGTCGTCCATGGGCTGCAGGTGGATATCTGCTCCAGCATCAACCCCCATGGGCTGCAGGGGGACAGCCTGCCTCACCATGGCCTTCACCACGGGCTGCAAGTGAATCTCTACTCTGGTGCCTGGAGCATCTACTCCTCCTCCTTCTTCACTGACCTGGGTGTCTGCAGAGCTGTGGCTCTCACATATCTTCACTCCTCTCTCCAGCTGCAGTTGTGCAGGTTTTTTTCCCCTTCTCAAATATTTTATCCCAGAGGCACTATCACCGTCACTGACGGGTTCGGTCTTGGCCAGAGGTGGGTCCACCTTGGAGCTGGCTGGCATTGGTTTTATGGGACATGGGGGACGCTTCTAGCAGCTTCTCACACAAGCCGCCCCTGTAGCTCCTGTGTTACCAAAGCCTTGCCATGCAAACTCAATACACTGTTTAACTCAGTTTTAGTTACCGTTTTCAGTCCTTAAATCACTAATTAACCCATAAAAATCTATAAAAATTCAAATAACAAATAAACATCTGCTATTGCATATTAAGGTCCAAACAGATTTACCTTTAAAGTCAGTGAAGAGAAACAGACATTTCTGATGGCGATGCATCTAATCTAGCAGATGAAAGGCCATTCCTGGACCCGTACCACATAATTGGAGACACCGCAGTACTGATGACCACATATGAGGAAGTCCTCTTTAAAAGGTGATTCCTGACCCTGAGATAATCATCTTTGCTCTCTCAGTGGACTGAAGATGTCCACATTATAGAGCCTTAATTTGGATAGATAATTGTCCTTCCCTGCGACTCTCTGCAAAACATCTTGCATAAATAACCCTGTTTGTTCCTATGTGCTTCCCTTCAATACCTTGTTAATGCAGAAGGTCCTTAGGCAGACACGAGGGCTTTCCAGCAGCATAACAGGCCAAAAAGACGTACTGATGCACCACCTGGGGAAATGAGGCCAGCATACAACTGCCACGCATGCTTGACTAAGAAAGGCTCACCAGGGTTCCATCTAGGTAATATCCCTAATCAGGAAATCATTGAAGGATGCAGTTTGAGTCAGAGGCCTGAATACATGCTAAAGTTCATCAAATTAAGTCCAGCGTGTCTGAGACTATTTTTTTCTAGATTAAGTGTACTTTATGGAAAGACTGAAAGCGGTGTGGATCAGGAAATTATTTACAGAACAGAATGAGTTTAGAAGGATACCTGTCTCCAGCATGATCAGAGTGAGAGGATTACACTGAAAGATGCCTCTATCAATCAGCCATGTAAGAAATCCTCCTCCACCAACTCCTTTCTTCCATGTTTTCCTTTTAATCCTATATATATCACATATTATTAAAGAGAGAAAAGAAAACTTGAGTTCTAAAATCTTTGTATTTGTGCTTTCTGTTTCTTTCCCACTTATCCCTTTGCCTGCATTACATAAAGTCTGTTATCATGGTTCATGTTTCTCCTATATTTTTGTTTGAATTGTGTGTAGTTTCCCCCAAGCCAGACAATTTACAAGGTCGCAGGGATGAAATCAGTCCCATTTGATTTATGTGGAAGAAATAAAAGTCCATGTGGCCAGCAGGTCAAAGGAGGCGATTCTGCCCCTTTACTCTGCCCTGGTGGGACCCCACCTGGAGAATTGCATCCAGCTCTGGAGCCCTCAACATAGGAAATACATGGACCGGTTGGAGCGGGTCCAGAGGAGGGACACAAAAACGCTCAGAGGGCTGGAGCACCTCTCCTGTGAAGATTGGCTGAGAGAGTTGGGGTTGTTCAGCCTGGAGAAGAGAAGGCTCTGGGGAGACCTTATAGCCCTTCCAGTACTTAAAGGGGGCTTATACAAAAGATGGGGATAAACTTTTTAGTAGGGCTTGTTGTGAAAGGACAAGAGGTAATGGCTTTAAACCTACAGAGGGCAGATTTAGACTAGATAGAAGGAAGAAATTTTTTACGATTAAGGTGGTGAAACACTGGAACAGGTTGCTCAGAGAGGTGGTAGATGCGCCATCCCTGGAAACATTCCAGGTCAGGTTGGACAGGGCTCTGAGCAACCTGATACAGTTGAAGATGTCCCTGCTCATTGTAGGAAGGTTGGATTAGATGACCTTTAAATGTCCCTTCCAACCCAAACTATTCTATCATTCTGTAACTCTATGATTCTATAACTGTACTTTTTTCTCTTGCAGCCCTGTGAACCCCTTAAGACTCACATCACTCAAGTTAACAATTTTTTGTAAACAAGTGGCTGGATATTGTACAAATTCCTACTATAATGATGTAGAAGAAAAATAAAATCTTGTGTGTTCTCAAAATCATTTAGTTCTTTAGTAAAAATTAAGACATATCTTTCCTATGGATTTTAGGATGGAGTATATTGCTAACATGAAATCTCATGTAAGAGAGACTCTAAGCATTATGCTTACTGCCAGTTTTATGGTATTATCCAGGATTTAGTTATGGAAGTGTCCACATTATTTATAGGAAATAAACCTGATTTACAAAAGCAAAGTTGATGGACATTGCATGATTTCACACAGGTAATCTGTGTACCAAAGTACTTTTTAAATTTCTTTCTTCTGCATAAAAAAAAAAAAAATAGGGGGAAAGATGGAATTAAATGCTATTGTGTGTCTGAATCACGCTTCATACAAAAGACTTCAGGGCGAGAGGAGCCAGTCCATGAGAGTGCCTGCCAAGGGGAGACCCCCAATTAGTCCCAGCAGATTTACAAACTACTGCCTTCATCCAGACCCCGTGGAATTAATCTCCTCCTGATCCTATGAATGGTTCCTACACTGTTGCAGTCAAAATAAGCTGAGCTAGCAAAGATCTGTTTATTTTTTAAGCCTTTTCTGACTGAAGCACTTAAAGGCATGCTGATACAGACAGTTCATCTCTCGGGTCAGCAGAGATAGCAACAGGAGGCAAAGGGGGCAGTGAGGAGGAGGAGAGGGCAACAGCAATTAGCAGGGGAAGGCTGGAGTTTGCAACTTCTGATGGCAGCATATTTGCAACCCTACGAGTTTGCTCTTTAGACGAGTAGCCACCTCTAACCCCTGCTCCATTGTATCACTACAAATATAATTGGTAGTCTTCCACTATGCAGTTTTCTGCAGCTAACCAAAGCTGTATAAATTAAAATTAATCAGTTACCATCCACTTTCTACTCAAGAGACATGTAGAGCTAAAGGTTGTTTCTTTAATTAAATTGAAGTCCAAAACTATATCCTGTGCTGCTAGATTTGTAAGACTACTTCCTTCCCTCAAAAATCAATGTGGCAACCAAAACCACCTTTAATTATCTCACCCACTGACCTCTAATTGCTATCTTCATAAAGTTACGATCAAGCAAACAATTAATTTAATTTAATTTAATTTACTAGAGAGGTGCACACTTGCTTCAGAAATCTGAATCTATTATAGGTTGCCAGATGATAAATTTGATAACACAGCTGCTGTGTTCTCAAATGAGTGAAGAAAACTGCCATGAACATTTTCACTATCTGATTTCTCCTGGTATCAGATGGGTCTGTGGAAACAAATTTCATTTCAGTTGCATGAAGACTATATTTGAGCTAACCATTTAGTGAAAATTGCACATATTCTTTCTTCTTATTTCTATCATTAATCAGACTGCATTTTATTTCATCAGCAGATTTAAATTTTCACTAATCTTAGTTTGCTAATGCTCCATGATATTCCTAACACTTTTGACCAACTGTGCTTTTCAGATTTTTCTGCTTTATGATTGGAAGATGTCTGAAGAGATGCATTTTATTTTAAAAAATGCGTATAGATTCACAAAGAAGGAAATGCATATCCGGCCACAGCTGGCAGGATGGCATCTTAAGTTGCTATTTTCTAAAATCTTGTCTTATTTTTAGGGAGG
The DNA here is from genome assembly GCF_000708025.1 of Charadrius vociferus. Lineage (NCBI taxonomy): Eukaryota > Metazoa > Chordata > Aves > Charadriiformes > Charadriidae > Charadrius > Charadrius vociferus. Next base: position 6,100,210 of record NW_009648369.1, read on the forward strand.
GATTGGCTATGGGCTACCATCTCAACCTACTGCGTCAACCTCTGTCACTCTTTTAAACCCAGACCTTATCACAGCTCTCCTTAGGAACTTTTTAATTTGAATGTGTCAGCACTGGTTGACGAGAGACGCAGGATTTCAATATTTCTCACTCTTTCGAACAGGCTGTTCTGACTTCCATGTGCAGACCTGGCTGGGACAGAGTGATGCAATCGCACTCGGAGCTCAGTCTATGTTAAAAAAAAAGCAACGCGTTAAAAGCAGATTGAACATACATCAAGACTGTACTGGTGCCGCACTTAGCACAGCAGCTGTGCAAACAGTAGTAGGCACAAAATTGGGGTGGGGGAGCATGGTGTCCTGGGCTGTGGCAGGGTTGGGGGTCCCAGGGTGGATGATTGAAGCAAACTCTCTCATACAGGAGTTGCTATATCAGTGAAAATTCCTGAACGAAAGGATGCTGGTGATCTGTATTTTTTCCAATTTGATTTAAAATTTCTGGTGATAATTCTACAACTTGAGACAGGTTTTTCCAATTGGGCAAATGAAAAACTCAGTGGGGAATCTCTGTAAATTTCTATAAATGTAGGCCATAAAAATCTGATTTAATTGTTGCTGGTGTCTTCTTTTAGCTGTACTCCTTTATATATTGTTTTAGCATCGCTCACTCATATATAAAAAATGTAACTCTCAAACATAGCTATGGATATGGCTGAATTATGTTTTTTGGAAGTAAATTATATTATTACATAGACATTATTAGTATTTTTGGTAATGAGGCAGTATTTTTTTTTCACTTGGCTTTAGGTTTTACTAATTAAATTTTGTTTTAACACTTGAACTTGTTGTTAGCGCAGGCTATATATATGTACACCAAATGTATAACCTGTATCACCATGCAAGAGCTACACTTTTAAAAATAGTTATATAAAATACAATTAAGAAAACACATTGCTTTAATTAGAGAAAACTATAACTAAATGCCTAGGGAGTACAGATTGCATTGAAATCACATCAAAATTGCTTCTTACCATTATGAAATTATTTTGGGGTAATTTAGGGTAAATTGTACTTTCTCAGAGACTGTAGAACAAGTTCTGATCAATTCACTTCCTTTGAATTTCCTTGATTGGAGCTCTAACTTTCTTTGATATTCAAAATTGATTTCTTTTCTAGCATTAGTTTCTGCATTTGTTGCATTCCAAAGAGAATTGCTCACATCCTAAAGAAAAAGGCTTTCTGGGCAGACTATTACACTAAATTTATAGCTTGTATATAGCATAGGCTATGATTTTTCTTGAGTTTTGTGCAAATTTCCCAGTTTTTGAGAACTCAGCCTAAACAGTCTGTGAACATTTTGACATCAGTTGGCTGTCTGACCATGTATTTGACTAAAATAATTCACCATAAGTAGTACTCAGTGCAAGTTTTGATGTTCCATTGCAGTAGACATACCCCAAATAATTCTATTATTGGACATTTTAATAATTAATTTAGAGCTTTAACTTTCAATTTTTGTTAAATTCTTTTCCCAGTATGGAGGGAGGGATGTTCCTCCTGTGATACCAGATCATCACAAGTTCCAATGTATGTCATGACTGAAGGGCCAGGTGCAACTCCACCTTTTTCTAGATAATTTGATTACATTCACTGAAGGCTCTATGTTTGTCAGTACAATTATTCTGTATCAAGGTAACGCATGGGTCAGACAGACTTCCTCGGAAATGTTAAATATAGAAAAAGCCAGTAATAATGTGTATTGTCTTTCATAGAACCTTAAATTTAGTCTACTTCCTCCAAGAAATCACAGCTAACTGCTCCCTGTCCCTTAGCTCTGGATGTTTATTTTCATATTAAGCTCAATTTCTATTACTAGTACTGTAGGACTGCTTAGGCATTTCAATAGACAAACTGGAGATTTTGGCAGTGCCATAGGAAAGAGTTGAGGTTTTCCTTTCCTGAAAGGCCCCAAATGTGATCTTTCTAAGTAATATTATGTAAATTGTTATTCATATCCTTTGGATAGATAAGTATTCTGACATCAGGAATTTTTGTACTTGGCAAAGAAGGTAGCTTTACTATAAATCAAAAGACTGAAAAAACCCTATATTCTTTATTCTGGATCCCTAGATTTTTGTTTAAAACAACTACTTTTCCTAGCATCTCCTCCTAACAAATTAATACCTGATCCTGGAGTTTCATCCTAATGTTTAGCTGAGACAATGCTACTTCTGGCTGAAGATAGTCAGAACATAGAAAGTTAAAATTTTGACAGATCATAAAATAATTCTTTCTTCTTTTAATCTGTCTTCTTTCTACTTTTCTTGCTCAGCCTGTGCAAATTAAAGTACATTGTTAATAATTACCACTGCTACCATAGCTGTCCCCAAAATGAGGACAGAATACTCACTGCTGTCCTGAAGAAAGTTAATGGACTGCCTAACTCCCTAGTAAAATGAAACCATCTCTCTGCTATTGCTGTTCCTCTTGAACAGTTTCTGTAACTGGCATAGGTGCTATCATATCACAAGTAGGCGTGAGAAGGGGATTACTGAAGAGGTGGCACATTCTGAAGTTGTTACAGAATCGTAGGCTTTCAGACTCTTAAGTGAAATTTATGTTTGGACGTACAATTATGTAGCACCATAAAAATAATCAGCAGCTATGAAGAAATTTGCAGGAATGTGTAACAACATCGTGCACAGTGTAATGTTCTCTTTATTTGTTGTCTTTCAGCATTAAAAATTAAAATATTATGTGTAGAAGCTATTCATGTCTAATCAATGTTAGAGTCAGAACAGTATTATTTGCACTTATAAGAAAATCTCAAGGGTAAAAAATTTCCTGTGGTTCCTTCTGGACTACGAGACTTATCCAAGTGGTTGTCTAGTGACAGCTCTGGAGAACTGGCTAAACAGTATGACTCTGTAAGGACTTTGACCTTGATGGGAGAGACATCTGGATGAAAAATAATAATAAAAATTGTAAACTGTTAGTAATTGGAGAAGAGCTAGTTTTGCAAAATTCTAATGAATATAAACATAATTAGTCTTTTAAGATAGCATCACTGACTGCAAATTTCTAATAAGTATAAACATAATAAAGCCTCTTTAGATAGCATCATTCCTAACAGTGTTAGCCACAGTGTCTCATGTGGATAGCACGGATATCAGGAACATTTGTGGAGAAAAGATTGTTCACGTAGCCTCTTATAAAGTCTGTTAGGATCACAAAATATGTTTGGGGTAATGGCTTATTTATCAAGACTGAACTGGATCTTGAAGCTTGCTGAATAAGAACTCACATATGATTTAAAACCCATAACTGAAAGTCATGAGCTCTGAGTTCTATTAGCCAATCCTATATCTTCTCCATACCTTATTTTCCTAATGTCAGGTGTTGGGATACTAAAACTGTTGCATCCTATACATCCTATAGCACTACAAAATTTGAACATGTGGATGAGTGATAATTGAATTTCTTAAGAACCTTAAACAGAAGCTACTAAGGTTATTTTAAGGACAGTGGTCAAGATTATGCATGTATTATATAAGTGGGAACTTACATACATCCTAAGGGGAGAATATGAGTTTAGGATGTAGGTGCACACAAGGATTTTGTTTTGGATTTATATTCTGACATGAATACTTAGATTGAAGACAACATCAGTGTTTTAGAAATTTGAAATGTAATTCAATAAAGTTAAGAACAAGGAGGGTATTTTCACTGTATTTGCTGTTGTGCATCTGTACTGTGAAAGAATTCTTCCTAAGTATAAGATTTGAGCTGGAAACATTCCCTTTATTTTTATTTTTTCAAAATGAAATAATATGTCCTTCCTGATCTTTAGGGGTATAAAATAGAAAAGATGAAGAAAAATCAACTTTCTATAAACTTAATGGGACATAGTGACTTGGTTGTATTTTATGGTTGATGTAATCGAAGGCAGATGGCAGTTTCATAGGATCATAGTCATAGGCTGGTTTAGGTTGGAAGGGACCTTGAAGATCATGTAGTTCCAACCTCCCTGCCATGGGCAGGGACGCCTCCCACTAGACCAGGTTGCTCAAAACCCCATCCAGCCTGACCTTGAACATTTCCAGGGATGGAGCATCCAGAATTTCTCTGGGCAACCTGTTTCTGTGTCTCACCACCCTCATAGTAAAGAGTTTCTTCCTGATATCTAATCAAACTCTATCCTCTTCAAGTTTAAAACTGTTATCCCTCATCCTATCACTACAATTCCTGACAAAAAGTGCCCTCCTCATCTTTCCTGTGGGCCCCAATTAGGTACTAGAAGGCCACTATAAGGTCTCCCCAGAACTCTTCTTCAGGCTTCACAACCATAACTGTCTCAGCCTGTCTTCCTAGGAGAGGTGCTCCAGCCCTCTGATTATCTTTATGGCTCTCCTCTGGACCTGCTCCAACAGGTCCATGTCTTTCTTATGTTGGGGGCTCCAGCACTGGACGCAGTACTCCAGGTGGGGTCTCACCAGAGTGGAGTAGAGGGGCAGAATCACCTCCCTCAACCTGCTGGCCACATTTCTTTTGATGCAGCCCAGGATATGGTTGGCTTTCTGGGCTGTGAGTGCACATTGCTGGGTCGTGTTGGCCTTCTCATCAACCAACATCCCTGTCCTTCTCCTCAGGGCTGCTCCCAATCCATTCTCTGCCCAGCCTGTATTTGTGTGTGGGATTGGCCCGACCCACATGCAAGACCTTGCACTTGGCCTTTGTGAACTTCATGAGGTTTGCACAGGCTCCCCCTCAAGCCTGTCCTGGGTCCCTCTGGATGGCATCCCTTCCCTCCAGCATGTTGACTGCACCACACAGCTTGGTGTGGTCGGCAAAGTTGCTGAAAGTACACTAAATCCCACTGTCCATGTCATCAACAAAGATGTTAAACAGCGCCAGTCCCATTACCAACCCCTGAGGAGCGCCACTCATCACTGGTCACCACTTGGATGTCAAGCCGCTGACTACAACTCTTTGAGTGCGGCCATCCAGCCAATTCCTTATACACCGAGTGGTCCATCCATCAAATACATCTCACAAATTTAGAGATAAGGATGTCATGTGGGACAGTATCAAGTGCTTTTCACACAAGGCCAGGTAGATGATGTCAATTGCTAGTCCCTTACCCACCAACTTTGTAATGCCACTGTAGAAGGCCACCAAATGTGTCAGACACTATTTGCCTTTAGTGAAGCCATGTTGGCTGTCACTGATCAATGTAATAGTTTAATACCACTACAATTTCAACTATATCTGAGAATTTAAATGAGCTAGATGCTGAGATCTAAATGAGCATTTATTTGGTGCAGCAAATCTTTATTCAAAATGCAGTCCTGCCAAATTTAAAATAGGAATGTGTTTTGATGAAATATGTTTATTTCAACATTTGACAAGAAAACAAAAGTAAATTTTCATCTCTTGTTTAGCTTTGAAACCCATGTCTGTGGGTTTTTGAGATGAAAAATGATATCTTGATTTATTTTTCATACAAAATATAGTATTTATATATCCTAGTAATGCAAATTTTAGTTCAAAATGGTAAAGTCAAAATATGCTATCTAAATTAAACAATACAAATCAGTGGGAGCAGAGTTCCTTTTCTAAATGAAATCTTAAGAGTCTTCCTCAGGTCTGTGACCTATCTCTGTCTGTTGGCTTTTGCCAAGTGCAAGAACCAGTGCCCACCCCATAGGTAGCACAGAAATATGTGGGCAGACCTTCTAACGTCTCTGTGTGAAGTACTCAATAACTGGATGATGAGCTAAAAAATGCTTCACTCTTTATTCTAGAGCTCTGAGGACTGCCAAGATCATGTTTATTTTGTCTAGGAGATAAAATGTGACCTTTTCCACATCAATGCAAGTTTTAATTGCTATATTTAATTTCCAAGTTAAAAAAAAAGATATATATTAGGTATTTTTCATTAAAAACACATTAGCAGCTACTTAGACTTAGTTTTGACCTCTCTGAAGACAAAGATCATGTCTTAGAAATTATTTGCATGCACGTCTTCTGAAAGTGTTGAGTCCTGATGGGACTGATAAATTGCTTATACACAAACAGCCTTGAAACAAATTTAGTAAGGAACTATCTATGTGGGTTTTACTGCATAGATTACTTGCTGCCAGTAAGCGAGTTTTTAGATAAAAGAGTTTCCAGTGAGAGTTAAAACTAATTGGTTTTTGTTTGTTTGTTTGCTTGTTTTTTCATTGTAAATCCTTAGGAAGCCTAAAAAGATTGCTTTAGTCAATTTGCTGAAGCAGGCTCTCATTAAAGATATACTGAGCAGTGCGTTAATCAATACATGAATCCACCCATTTCAGATAATTAGTGCTAATCACCATTCCTCAGCATAAGAGGACTTGAGTAAGGATTTTTGTCAACAGCATAATGTGTGAAGGCACAAGGCCTTACAGGTATGATGCAAGCTCATCCTCGTTTGTAGAACCTACCTATTCACTGGGCTGAACTTGTGCTAGATGTACCAAAGGACATAGACTAATTAAAATTACACACCCAGAACTCTAGATCTTGGTCACCTTGAAAGAAATCTATTGCCCAGAAGTAGGTACCCGTCTACATTTCTATAGCAAGAAAACAGGACAGGGAGCACCCCTATCCCTTTGTCTAACTGGCACAGCATGGCTTGCAGGCAGCTGTGCTTACTCCCTCCTTATCAAAACAGGATGACTGCTTCCAGTCTGCCATTTGTGGATGCTCCTTGGTCCCTCCTCACCCCCGAGCTGTGAAAAAACATTGTCTGGAAGCTACATGAGTTCAGACGTGCCACAGCTGTGCCATGGACTCTGCTAGCAACTCAGCAGTATGTTTGGTGTTCTAATATAGGTACAGCCATGGGTTCCCTGTTCACAAAGGCTGAAGTGCCTCAAAAATGCTGTGCAAGATATTCCAACCATTAAAAAACCCTGGGAACTGATGAGAAACTGAAATCTGTTCTCTCCTGTCATATGGTAACGAGGCATAAGGACTAGAAAGTCCTTGCTGTTTTAAGAAGTGTTGGTTATCTTATTTGAAGGTACACTAATTACTTCATAAAGCATTTGCTTACAAAGAAAAAATGGTGAGTGTGATACCTTTGTTAGCACTGAGAAAACCGAAAGACACAGCTCTGCTTCTTTTAAAAGGTAGGCTTCCCTACCTAGGTCATTCTGGAATGAAAAACCAGAGAGGGTTATCCTGTCTCCCTTCCTCTAAAAATGGTCAGTGTACAGCAAAAAGAATTACACATATGTGTGACACAAGAAAAAAAAATAGTGTTGCTGCACAGTGGGAGACTCAGACGTCTCCCTCCCTCTAAAAATGGTCAGTTGTACAGCAAAAAGAATTACACGTATGTGTGACACAAGAAAAAAAAATAAAGTGTTGCTGCACAGTGGGAGACTCAGATTGCAATAGGACAACTGTGAGCTAACCAACTGTTCCTGAATACAGCCTTACTCCCTACTCATGCTGCAGACCTTCTGAAGCCAGAATGGGAGACTCCAAGCACACCTTGTACCTTGTTGCAGACCTTGTTCATGCAGTTTGGACTATAATCCTGTCTAAATGGTTCTGCCAGTGTCCTTACCTGACCCAAACACTAGGATTTTGGTTAGGATTGTTACCTGTGACAGAAGGATTCTGGGTTTGAATCCCTTCAAGGCTGAAGAGGGAATTTGACCTGTCTCTTTTTCTTCAGAATAAGTGCTTTAAATTACAGTTTATGATACAAAAGTTGGGAGCAGTATACGTCACTTTAAAATTAGTTCTGTGCAGTGCATTTTGCAGCCAGCTTAATCATATGAGAATTTGCTAACATTTTCTACAATGTCTTTCTAGAAGAGGTCTCAGCAGACTTGCCTAAATACATGCCTAGTTACTAGACATGTCTAGTCCAGGAAGCGGGATTATTGAAAGCAGGTCTTTGAAAATGAATATGCCAGAGTTTAAAATGCAAATAATTTTTCACGTTTGAGATTTAAATTCTTTTAATTTAAATTCTTTGAGTCTGTTTTTATACCTCTGTGATTGCTTCTATGAGAAACAGATGGCATTAGTCTAACAATAATATACAGGACATGGTCTCCCTTGTTAAGTCATTTCAAAAAATTCCAGTTACAGAATCCAAACACTGACAAATGTTGCCTGAAAATGTTTCTTGATGCTGCTGCACAGGACAGGAAGCATTCTTCACCCAGATGTCTGATCTTAAGGCATTTTTTAGTTAAGGACATAAGAATTGCCTTCCTGAATCGGATCAGTAATTCATGCTGTCTGACAGCGAGCAGTGTTAGATGCAAAATATTGATCTGACAAATCAATGCAAAACCATGGAGATTTTGGCTATATAGTAATATGTCTAAAATAGTATTCTTATTGGTGTTTAAAATCCTTCAGATGTGAAGTTCCATATTCCTTTTATGCATAGTCTTACACATGCTTCATTTTTAATTGTCCACTTCATAAAATATAAGTCAAAAGTCTCTGAGCAAAAATAGCATCCTTCCCAGAATCAGCTTTACATCTGCAAGATGCAGTAGTCATCTCTGCACTGCAAAGTGATTGCCTGAAATGCTGTGACCATTGAAAAGCTGGCGATCAGAATAGATAGCCACTGTGGTGTTTTCTGTCTTAAAATCTATGGTACACAATACAGTAAACGTGCATAGTATAATCCTAAACTACCCGAAATCCATGTGGACTTAGCCAAATGAATGCACAGTCTTTACACTGTATGTTGCCTTCCGTTTTGCAAAGTTCAGCTGGCAAAATGTAACAGGATGAATTTAAGACTTTATTAGGCTTATCTGAATGGAAAGAACATTACATTTTTGAAGTAGAATGTGGAGCTTTAGCCACCTGTCTCCAATTATACTCAGTGTGACTGCAAGATTAAAATGCCATCTAACTCACTGTGAAAATATGTCCCATAGCATCTCCTTTTAGCTCAGGAACACTGATGTTAATAACAGCCCAACAGAGAATTGATTTTATTTTGATACTTTCAGTGATTAAATATTTTATATAGAGCTCTGGCAACATTGTTAAAAACTCTCAAACACAAAATTGGAGTTGAAAACATGTACTGGCACTGAGAAAAACTGCATGTGAAAGAGTACGTGCTAATTTAATAACCAGCACATATGGTAGCCAAAAGAACCACATTCACCTGACAAATTCATATGAAGCAGAATGTGAAATCAAAGAAGCTGTAAAATAACTACGCTGACAAGTATTGAAATTAGGTTAAATTAGCAGAACTGCATTTTTTTTACTATTGTTATTTCGAGTGCATGTTATGTTTTAAACATCTTTTGACATTTAAAATACCTTTGCAAAACCAGCCAGTATTTTGGTAAATATTGTAAAGAAACTTTTGTAAATGGTATGATGTCAGACATATTTTCTAGACTTCCTCCATTCTTATTCTTACTTATAAGGCTCCAAAGTTCTAACACACTTAACAAGTCAAGTGCAAGTAAACCGAAGCTATGCACAGTCTTGCCAGTTGATAAGTAACTATTATTTCTTCAAACTCATACCCTGAAAGTATAAAAAATAGCAAAATTGGACCATCTTGACAGAAACGTTAGCTAAAGGAGAACTGCTGAAGGTATCATTATGATATTTAGAGTGTTTAAATATCATATAATTCCCACTTTAGGTTCCAGGTGTTTCATTCTGATGTACAAACAAGTCCTTTTTCGTTAAATATAGTTGACTAAGTTTTCCTGTGTTGTTTCACAAGTGCTCCTGTTTAAATCCCTTTCTAGAAAAAAGGCCTAAATTGACTCTGAAGGGGGAATAATTTGACTGTAGAGAAGTAGCCATTGGATCAGACTCAGGAATTTTTACATTGTATTTTTCAGGCAAGATTCTGATCCTAAATAGGGCAGAGTTAGGACTGTCTTTATTGCCTCATACTGTAATAGACTTTAGAGATATTAATTCTGGGAAATTAACAAGACAGCAATTAGACTTTTCATAGCAGGGATCTTTGAATTATCTTTACATCAACACACTTTTTTTCAGATAATAATAATTAACAATCAATATAAGGAAGAAATCTACTAGTCTGCATTTGGTATACAGAACATCAGAGGTATTAATTGCATAGAAGCATGTACATTAGAAAAAAAGTCATTGTATTTTGTTATTTGTCATTTCTGTTCCTTAATGTTTAAGCATTTTATCGGTTATTGCCTTTGGAGAAGTAATATCTCCCATTTTCAAATGGGTAAAATGAGACAGGCAGAACGGAATCCCTGAGTGTTTTTAAAGTAAAAATTAAACTTCAGATCTTGAGATAACCTGCTCCAGTTCTGGAAACAGCAAAGAGGACCAAAAATTACATGATATTTTGTTGTTGAGAATTTTAATATGTAACTTCCCTGGGTGGTGCAGAAAGATTGTGACAGAGATAGAAACAGACTTCGTGTCTCTTCTATACCTTTACATCATGCTTCATCTTTCAGCACTGTACTCTGATTAAAAGAACAAATTTCACTAAGAAAGGAGATGAATGGTCTATTTGCATTACCGTCATTTTGCAGAACAACACAACCCTGATGTCATCCCCCGTTAAAAAGAAAAGCTGTCATCTATGCCAGCACGTTATTCAAACAAATGGATCCAAAAGTTCATGTGTATAAAATATAATTAAATGTAGCAGAATTTAAGCCGTTGAAAACACCAAAACATAGAGAACCCTATGCAGACATCTAGCATGGCTGTGTTTCCACGCTGCTGAAGTAAGGAGCTTTGCCAGATCTTCTAATTGCTAATGGGGCTGTGGAATCACTCTTTGTGCATATCTCAGCATTTCCTTTTAATCCGACTTTTTGCTTGTTGAACTTCTTGTACTGCTAATCCACTGCCATCTCCTCTGCTCACTCAGCCAGCTTTACTCTTATCATTCGTCACCTGAATTTTTTGCAGAATCATCAGTACTGGAGAGTTTCTGGGATTTCTGTTGAGACACAGCAAAGGGACTTTTTCTTCTTGTGCACCTGCGGAACATTTCTTTACCTTTCTTTACAGAAGTTTTATATTGACTCAGGGGGATACTGACACACTCCGGTTATGCTACATTACTTTTTTTTTTTTCAGAAAACATTCCACTCGAGATCGATTGTGGGTTTTTATTATTACTGTCTTTTCAATACCAAGTGCTCAAGCAGCAGAGGAAAAACAGTTAATGTGATTGTTTCTCATATTCTTTAGCATTGCACTATTATTTGGTTTGTGAGAAAAAGATTCTCCTGGTGTCTGTGCAACTCTTGTACTCAAAAACTCAGACAATAATCCTGAGTTTGGCCTAATGTAGTATGGCCATGCCCAAGTCGCTTAACTTCTGCTCCTCCTCCTGTAAAACTTGGAGACAAACATGTTTCTCCATTAATTCTTTTGATATACAGGAGTACAGTAGAGTATCTTTGTGCCACAGAGGTTGAACAATGTTTACATCACTAATGTCTTACTGGAATTAAAACAACAAATGGTACTGATACTGACCCTTCCTAGACAATAAACAGATATGCTATTCATCATCCTTCAGTTCACACCATTTTCAGCTTCATCTCAATTTCATATGCTATTTCTCATTGTACTTTTGAACAAAAAATTCAGATCACGTCTGCTTTAACATTTATGACTTATGACAATATAAGGCTTTGTTTAGTATAAAGCATATAGAAAAGCAGCCTTTAAGTAAAACTCGAAGCCAAATTTAGACGACAGCCCATATTGCTGGGATCTCTGCAGTATGTCAAACCTACCTTTGCAATCAGGGGTAGGGACTCAGCTGGGGCGAATAGGATTTGCCCCGTGCTTCAGACTGCAGTTGGGCATGTTTACATGCAACATGTTTGGGCTTCCAGATATTTGGGCAGTAGCTGGCTCATGTACTTCCACAAAAAAGGTTTCCTTTGCAGTGATATCATGCCACCAAAGCCAGCCAGACAAGCTGTACAGGTTCCTTCACAGCACTGCCTTCTCTCTTCTGCAACAGGAGAGGGTAGGCTCTGCAGGCAGCTCAGCTCAAAGAGCCTGCAAGGGCAATGACTGGATGTATAAACTCATGTCTGGCAGCACTGGCCCATTAAAGAAAAGTACACGGAGGTTCTTTTCCTAGAATATTAAAGTGTACAGTACAATGCATGTGTCTGGGTTGCCAAGAAATAGAGACAAAAAAGCATTAAACATTTAATGGTTTACCTTTCTTTTTCTTCTGGACTTCTGCTTTCAATTTCAACCAAATTTACCTGGAAAAATCTTGGAAAAAAACATTGACTTATATCTGTCATTTAAGACTTCTCAGTTTTTAAAGGGGGAAAAAACTGATCCGAAAACTGTGTGTCAGGCTTTCACTGTTATCTTCAGACTTCAGCAGTCACAGCCAGGCCACCTCTGGTCATCTAGTCTCAGCTGCAGACATGGCAGAAATGTGTGCAGTCCAGAGACTTCAAGAGTTTCAGTCGAGCTGGTTCTGGGAAGTGGAAAGAAAGCAGTTGTATCAGCATAGTGTTGCACCCAAGGAAAATTTGTAAAAACTACTTCCAGCACCATGGCACTGTGGGGATGTCAAAGCGTGGTTGGTTTGATCTTGTTGGAGCAACACTCTATTCTGCAATATAGGCATATTTCATTCTAACTGAGCAGTAGTATAAAAAGAGCAATTTGATGATTTTTACCTTAGATTAGACCACATTTTTTATCTTCTTCAATGTTATACACTTTCACAGCCCTCTTATTTTAATAAAAATAGTTCCCTGTTGCTAGCACCCATGACCTGTCATTCAGAGTATTTTCACACAAGGAAAACAGGTAAAAAAAATAGTAACCTCTTCAGTAAGAGAGAGGGCACTCAGGTTATTTTTCATAAACCATAACCCTAACGGATTTAGGTCTCATTTAAACATAAATACAAAATTGGATAGCACGTAGTTTAATGTCTGGAGAACATATCAGCTGTCCAATGGATATTTATAAAATAGATAGGCAATGAATGTCGAAATCTCTGCCAATTCAGGATTTTCTGAATTTCTAGGCTTTTAGCCATTTCCTCCTTGCTGCTTTCCTTGCTTCCCGCTGTGAAGCTGTATGTGCCTCACAGTCAGGAAGGACTGGAAGATGCACTGACAAGTACTGCGTCTGCTGGCTTTGAACCTGTAGTTAAAATAACTTTTTTTTTTTCTTCTTCAGTAAGTGGAATACTAGTAACGGTACAGTTGTCTTGTCAAATATAAATGTAAGAAAGAAAAATGTCAAAGCCTACTATTGTAAGTTTTGGTGTGAATAAAACCCCCTCTAATAAAGAGGAAACCTCGCTGCTGCAGAGGTCAGCATTAATAACTGTCAAGTAAATTCACATATAAAAGGAAACTGTCACGTCAGAGTTGGCCACTGTGTGTGTGGAGCACCACTAGATGTGCTGACAGTAGAACAAGAATGGTTCTTTTTCTATCCCTAGTTCAACCTGATTTACATCAACATATTCAGGTATATTGATAAGACTTAGTATCCCATTGTTTCAAAACAAAATAAATACTACATTTCATGAAACACCTCTGTGTAATATTATGTCTAGAGATTTACTTATTTTCTAGGCTCAGTCACCAGACCCAGGCCAGAATTACAAAATGGATTATATCATCTCTGCGTCAAGGGGTCAACAACATCAAAATCCAATCTCTCTTACTCTCTATTTTTCTCTGGAAATGAAAGATACAAAATAATTAAAAAATCCTAGACAAAATGAGGTTAAAATAGCCACCATGAGGAAACATATACCATAATAAAATACACAAAATTAAATGAGTTAAATACAGAGGTAGATTAATTGGATGCCTGGTAGATGGACAGCCACTCCATCCCCTGTTGGATGTTGTTCTTGGTCTGACACTCACATGTGAAGAAAGAATCACTCGCTCCTTTACTTCTTCCAGGCATTTTCTGATTTGCATGTAGGCTCTTCTGCCATGTTTAGAGGCACTGGTACCTTGGCAAGTAAAGTCTTGCTATCGTGCTAATTTATATTCTTTTGTCAAGAATAATTTATGATTTGCACGATTATTTCATTTTTGAAAACACAATGTAATTCATTAATTAACTGAAAATAGTTTGAAATGTATACATGGGACTTAAATGCTGATGCAAAACACAAATAATTCTCACAGTAATTAATTTGCTATCTACACTGAAGATTTTGAAAAAGGAAGTTTAAATAGAAACATAAGGGCCAATTTTATGAAAGCTCAAAGAGTAACAAATGCAAAAGTCTGCTGGAGTGTGATACCTTGATACCTTGTGGTGTGTACTGGGGCTAGCTCTGTAGGCACATTAAAGTCTGTGTTCACAGAATATTCGTCCTCTTCAGAAAAATTCCCAGGTTTTGCCACATTGCAATTTCAAGTTCTGTAGTTTGCAAACATGAAGAGGACCTTTGGATATGGAACTGAAAATTAATGTCATTGAATGAACTGGATAACACAACACCTCAGCAAGGAGAGGTTTGTAATAAGGGTTAAGACTCCAATGGAAAAAGCTATAATGAAATCTAATATTTAGAAAATGAAGCTGAAGGAATTCAAATTAATATCGAAACATAAAATTTTAATAAAGGATAATTAATTGCAAAAACTAGCCCTATGCCATTTGTTGTAGTTTTAAATCAAGACTGAATGTCTTTCAAAAGTCTGTTATGTAGATCCTATTGAAATTACATGTCTAAGGTTGATATTCATCACAATTTTGCCTTAAGAAATCTATGAACCAGCCACTAGTACTTGCATTATTTTATAATTTAAGTAATAAAAACTGCCATCAATATTTTGATTTATGGGGCAGCAAAAACTCCATTAATAAAGTAACATAGTTACAAATGCAAGTACTCAAAGTTACAAAATGTCAAAACCCAGTTTGCCAATATAGAGATTTATAAATTGGGCAAATCCAGCTGTATTTTTATGTTAGCAATCAATGACACATACCTAACACTAACTGACACAGCAGAATATTATATAGCTTTTCCTAAAGAAGGCAAGACAACTGGGATTTATTAAAATTGTCTTGAAAGACTTTTTTTTTTTTAGCATAGAGAATGGAATATGATTTTGTAAATTTCATTTTAGACATGTCAATCATTTTTGTGTTGAAATTTCAAAAATATTCATGGAAAGTTTCAGCTCACATCATTAAGATGGACAAAGATAGAAACAGTTGAAAATGCTTTTTTACAGTAGAAAATCTTGATCAGTCTTCTCTTTAGATAACCTCAGCTGCAGGTTTTTGTAATTTCATATCTATAGAAATTTGCCTGAATACATGCTGAAAAATTACTATGTGTATTTTAGCCCTCTGTGTTTGCTGATTTAGAGAGACTCACCATCAGCTCTCAGATATTTAAGTATCTAGTCCAAGCCAGCCATATAAGATCCTTCAACAGTCAGTGATAAGATATAGGTGTCTACAGTGAGTGATTTTTCCCATTGAAGTCTAGAGCTCAGGATGGCATGTATATAGCTTCTAGAAGTGCTTCTCCCTGGGCTGACTGTAAAAATAGCGTGACAAGCTTAATTTAAACTTCTGGCTTTTAAACTGCTAAAGTGAGATTTGAAACTCCAACAGTTTATGATCTCTCTTAACAAATCATTCATAAGAAATATCTCGCAGATCATAACCCAGTCCTTCAACATGTGTTTATGTGAATAAACCCTAATTCATGCAAGCTCTTCTGTACATGAGTGTTGGCAATGGAGCTGGTTCCTTCAGTAGTAGCTTCTCTATGAAATAAAATGGTAATACTGCACCAAGTCTGTTTTATAGCAAGTTCAATAATAATTACCAGCATCGGTTACACAGTGGGTTGGTTGGTTTGCTTGTGGCATATTGAGCCAGATGCCCTTCTGAAGACAAAGTAATTCATTCTACATTGTTTTCAATCTACCTGTGCTGTTTTGAGTTATCCTGCAATTTTGTTGATAAAATAAGTATTTGTGTTCCCTAATTAGATTGGGAAAATAATTAACGGAGTCCTTGGTTTATTGTACTAGCAGCTGCACATACAAATGTGTATTTGTATAAACTGTCCTCCAAACTTGTTATAACACTAAATATATTCTAATTGTCATCTAAATTCCCCACTGACAGCTGCTTTATAGTGCCAATTCACCTATTAGCATCCTCCATTATGCATAAACAGAATAACAGGCATAACGTTGTACATGTTAATTCAGGAAATTTCTGAAATGTTCTGTAAATGGCAAATGCTGTTATGATAGAAGCCATTCATTGATTAAATAATGAGGGAAAAGGTGAGAGGCATGTTAGCTTTGGTACCACAAAAGTACTATTTTGCTTACTGAAAGTGAGTCCAAGATATACATAAAAACCTGTCCGCGCTGAAAGCAATGGCAAAGCTGTCGTATTCTAAAGGGAACATGAATTCACTCTATTTTTTATAAAATATCTGTCTTTAAACCAACTAAAAATGATAATTCAAATCAGTCAGCGAAGTACAGAAAACTAAAGGAGTAAGGTGCAATTTTTTCAATAAGGTTAGAACAGAAACTACCACATTGAAATTGAGCCAACTACAAATTTAAGAGTTAATTCCATCATCTAGTATTTCTCTCTTACCAATGGATGAAGTTATATATGCAAAGAACAAGTCCCCTACCTTAATAGGAAGGAAGAGATACTTCTCTCCCTACACTGACTAGGCAAGTCTAACTTAAACTGAGTAACTGTCTTTGAGACAGCTACTTCATTTCCTCAGCATCAGGACTTATTCCTACTGATGGGACAGGATCTGTCATCTGTATATAACAGATGGTCTGAATTTCTTATCACTCCCTTGCATTTAGAACTCATCATAACTACCAAAGTTTTAGGTGCCCCAAGGAATATGGCCTAACTTCTGGTCGGTGTGAGTACCCTGAAGGAAAATTCAGCCCAGCCTGATGTGCAGAAAAGGTGTTTGACATCAGTAACCTGCTGTGAGTAACCTGCTCTGGCTGGCAGACACTCTCAGGGGTTGCTGTACAACACCAAAACACACAGGAAGACAGTACCTGCTCCTTCCCTTCAAATACTGCCTTTTCTGTGTGCTAAATGCCAGATAATTTTGAGATGCCTCAGGAGGTAATAGGAATAACTGTGGTGTTTTGTTTGCGAATAAATGCTGTGCTTTTTCTCGTATGTCATTAAATAAAGTATCAACTGATATTCCTAGAAGCTCTAAAATGCAATGTGACTACCTTTCCTTTCGTCTCCTAGTACATTTTGGAAGCCACTAAATGAAACTTATTTTTTTTTCTCTTAAACATTATATGTAAAGTTTACTTTCACTCTGTAACTGTTTTGCTGTCATGAATTTCAAAAGCCTGAGAATCCACCCATCTCAGACAGGTGTCCAGAAGGTGATAAAAACTCAAAGTATGTGCTGTTTTGACAGCATCGGCTGAAAATAAGAAATATCATCTGCGATCATTCCTGGGCCCTTGCTGTTAGGCTGTAGGTCTGACAGGCTGCTCTGTAAGTGACTGGTTCACTTTTCTGATGTTTCCCCAGGGGAGACCAAAGAATACGCGATTTCTTCCTCACCTGTGTTAAACAGTGGAACAGTTAAACATTTATACTGCAAATGCATCTGCAGTTCATGTAGGTATATACAATATACCTGTACCAGATAGCTTTTTGTTTTTCCTGAAGATAATTGCTGTCATTTATTTTCTCAAAAATTTATTTCCCCTCTATGAAATGAGGTGAGATGATGCATGAGTGATCACACAGAGGGAAATAATGAGATTTTAAGTAGCAAGTATATATTTGGCAACAAAATAATTCAGAATAAAAAAGATTTACTGCATCCTGTGTTGTTGTCAGTGAGAGACTTACAGAAACAGATTCATGGGATGAAAAAATAAGGAAGTGAGTGATTTGTATTTATTTATGTGGGATGATGAAAGGGATAATGTGCATTACCTTGATGGACTGGCGGTTGTCTTAGCAGATCTGATGAGTCATCTGTGTGGTACCACGTTGAGTCACTATGTATTGTTAGCTGCCACTGCAATCACAGAAAGATTTATTGAAAAGATGTAGATTATGTAAGAAAGTAACTAAACCCCCATCAGAATTCTGCCTGAGACAGAGTAAATTCAGCCTGCTCGCTCACCATTTGGAAAAGTCATGAGTAACTGATGGTCTAGGTGTGTAATGCAATATTCGGGGTGCCTCAGGGCACCCCTGTTGGGGATAAAATTCTTGTAGAGAGTTCAGCTGCTCTGTGTCACATCGCATGAAGAGCAAGTTGGGTAGTGCTATCAGAGCAGTGAAAGCTGCCCCCTTGTAAACCCACTCGGCTCTATATACGGCACAGCACAGTCGCAAGCAGGAACGATGTTCACTTGTAACAGTGACTGAACAAAATACAGCAAACAGGACAATTTATGATGTGTTATAACCCAGTCTAATGCACTACTAAATTGCCTACTGAAAAAAAAAAAAAAAGCAATCACAGTTTTTCTTTTTTTTATCATTAAAGGTGGATTATTGGTTAACTGAGAAGTTGGCATGGAGTCTGGTGGCTGAATTTAGCCTGATTTTCGGTGGGAACAGAGTCACAGAGGAAAACAACTTATATGAAAACTGTAGGCATACCTGGACCCTTTTATTCCAGGAAATCAATGATTCTTGTTGAATTCAAATGTTTTTATTATTACCCTTTGAGCAAAGATTTGCTACATGATTGAGTAGATTTGTAGGTGATGACTCCATTTCTATGAGGGTAAATTTGCATTGTGACAGTGCAGTCAATATAGTCAAGATAATTTACCTGATCTCAGGACAACGCCCCCAGTCACTACGAAATTCAAGACCCCCAGCCAATATTAAATTCAAGACCCTTTTTCTGGGTAAAGCAATACATGATTTTAGTGGAAGCAGCACCTGATTCTTTAATGAAAGCTCAGGCCAACAGTATCAGGCTTTTCTATTTGTTTCCAAAATGACTTTGCACAGGGTCTCAGAATACAATTTTAAATATCCAGCACACTTCAGTGAGATCAGAAATCAAAAGGAGTTTTGTCTGAGTTAGAAATTAGGATATTGTCTTTAACTTATATGTTTATCACCTATATTATTTTATTTTCCTTCTTTTTTAGGTATTGACTAAATGTCACTTGACTTGAACAAAACTACCCTAAAGGTTTTGCACATTGGGAAAAAAATAATTAGATTATTCTGGGTCCTCTACTCAGTGACCTTAGTTGTTATGACAACCAAACTTTTACCACTTTCTTAACCTCAGTCCTTTTGATTTCTGCAGTTATATATTAAAAAAAAAAAAAAAATCCATCTGAACTGTGGAAAAAAAAAATCTATAATTTCCAATATTTAGAGACACACAGTTCACCTTTGGCAATAATGACCCTGTTTAATAACTTTCTTAAAGTCTTCTAAGAGCCAAAGAGTTCTTCCAAGGTCTACTAAAGACTTAGTGCAAAAAGTATCTGCAACTCACCGCTGATCCTACATGCTCACTGATGAGGGCATCATCTCTTTAGAGATTACAGCTAAAATAAATATAATTACTATAGTTCTGAGGTCTAATCAGAAGACAGCATACAATAGAACACAGTTTGGCAAAGAGGCTTTTTTACTATTATTATTTTGATTGTACTCAGGAAATACAAGTAATGAGGCAGTTTTGTGTCAGGGGGTGATATGATGCTTGTGTTTTCATAAATAGCTTTTCCTGACTGGGAAACTTTCAATTTGCTTCCAGCTCTTTCATTTCCCTGACATTATTGCAAAAAGCATTTTCGCTTGCTAACTATTTGAAGCATCTTCCTATTAGGAAAAATACACCATGTGATTTTTTCATTGAAGGAGGACAAAAAAAATTGTGTGACAAAGGCTAGAAGACTGGCTAGAAGAAAAAGAATTGTATTGTTCAGTGAAGTTTTGTGTAAGATTTTGTAGAGCCGTTAGGTCCAGATAAAGTAAAAACCTTTGACTGAGCATCCTTCCACTCACCTCCAGCATCCCCATGGAGTGTAAACCAAAGTTTGATGACTCCATAGCTGCATTCCCTGAACACAGTCTGGGGACAATTAGACACTTCAAAGTACAGCTACGTTGAAATATGATGTGGAATGAGCTGATAAAAATGGTCAACACAAAGGTATCTCTGAGAATCAAATCCCTGTGAACTTTTGTACCTAAAAATTGATAGGAAAGTAAGGAAGCTATCTGGCCCATTCTCTTTCTTGGAGGAGATGGAAACATTTCAGAAGGAACTTTGTGCAAGAAACTCCTGTAATTTTTTAATTGCATTGCAGTAGATTGGATTCCAGTCTAGATCTACACTAAATGAAGCTAGGGCACCAGCCTAAGCCATAGTAATTGTCCACATAGCTTAATTTTCACACAGTTCCTGTCATGGTTTTGGCCTATGGCTGGTACTGAGTAGTACTTGTTTGTGAAGTCATTAGAAACTGATGGGTGTGAAATGACTGAATATATATTGGTATATGGTAATCAGAATGTAGTTTTAAAAGTTAAAAAAAATATTGACATTTATTGCTGATGAATTAATTATCAATCCAATTTTTAAGCTATAAACCACATCATGCTGGTATAACAGCACAGTGTGTGTATATATGTGTTGGCCATTGGTGATAGCAGACAGGAACGAGCAGCTT
This sequence comes from Charadrius vociferus, assembly GCF_000708025.1. Lineage (NCBI taxonomy): Eukaryota > Metazoa > Chordata > Aves > Charadriiformes > Charadriidae > Charadrius > Charadrius vociferus. The sequence continues at coordinate 6,120,930 of NW_009648369.1, forward strand.
TCAAAATTTTTAGTGAAGATGTCTTTATAGTAATGTGAATGTAATACAGCTTAAAATTGCTTTCACTTTTAAACCTCAGAAAAAAACACAAGTCAGGGTTGAACAAGGCAATTCAACAATTTAAAGTCAGCAATGTGAACTTCTTTATTAGTTGGTATCAATACAAACTCTGAGAAAGTTATTGTTTGTATAGAGACAAGAAAAGGATACAGCAAAAAAGAAATTATTCAACAAGTATAATGAAGACATATGTGGAAAGCCTGCTGAAAATAATAGACATCCAAATAACAACCAGTCCCTCTGTAGTTTCGGTGTTTTTGTTTCTTCTTGATAAGCTTATCATAAAAGGCTTTGAATAACACAGAAAATCAGAAAAAAAAAAAAAAAAAAAAAAAAAAAAAAAAAAAAAAAAAAAGAACCACAGAAACCACAATTTCTCATAAACACTGCTCTAGAGGTAGTGAGGGCCAGGTCATACATGAAAGTCCATGAGACCAGACCTGAAAAAGGGATGACACATAAATTCTGCTGCATGTCACTCCCTGCCCAGAAAGTATGAGCATGCGAAAAACACACACACACAAGACTTACATGTGTGGGGAAAGACAAAGGGGATGGAGCCAGGAGAAAGCGTAACAGAAAAATTCCCAGTCTGATTTCTGCTGTACGTGTTTACTGACATTCCACTTGCCATTCCCCAAACCCTTCCTGTCTAAAGTCATAAATTCCTTTGCCTAATAAATAGGAAAACATGGTGGAAAAAGGATGCCATCCACAGGGAGCTGCAGGATTCACCCTTATTTTTACTGTTGGATTTACATCATGGTTTGCGTCAATGTGTTCTGGGTCATGATCAATAAGCTGAAAGACAGTTCAGGGCACTGAATATATGCCTGTTAAAAACATTTGCTGTTAACCGTTTGAGAACTGAAAACTATACTTATTGTCCAGCTCTTAGGAGAGGGTATCCTGTGTGTACTGGCTGACAGGAATTTTTCATTCTCATTGGAGACCTCTTGAGAGCTCACAACTCTATACCTGGTACAGCCCATCTCTGTCTAGTAACAATGAAAAATCTCACAAGTAGGGAATGAATTTTTATTACAAGGAAAATGGATCCCAAATGTATTTTTCTCAGGCAACAGCAGTTGTCTGTGAGCAGCACCACTGTATTTGCAGGTTTACATGTTCAAGGAAAAGCCTTCTTCAGCTTCCTTTTCCTCTCCCTTTGTCATGCATATTCTATTCATAGTCTGCCATACACCACCGGTCTCATGCTGCCTACTACGCTTTGCCTCAGCTGTGTTCTCCTGTCCTGAGAAAATGCGGATCTCAGCCCTGGATGGGTTGCTTTATTAGGTACTGTAGGAAGAGCATGCTAGGAATTTGGGAACTACTGCTCCATGTAGCAGGGAGCTACCCCAATTGTCTGATCAACTGTAACTGCCTGTTCAACACCTTCCTCAGGGCTGGTAGCTGCATCCAGCCCCTGGCACAGTTTATTGTCTCTGTGTAAGAATCACTATAACTCTGAAATAGTACTCAAGACTCATTTTAGGTGCCTGTGAATTTATCCTTTATGTCTGGGAGCCTGGTTCAGTTCCCAAATTAGCCAGTGAATACGTTTCAGTTTTGCATTAACTGTTTAGTTTTTGTTTTCCTTCATGTCTCTGTGTATGGGCAAGGACTAACACCCTAAAGAGATGTTTGAGGGAAAAATATTGTTTTCTACTCAGTGGCATCAGTCATTCCATTTTTAATTTGCCATCAGATGCATGCCAGGGTATAACAAGAGCAATGGAGGAATTCTACAAAATCATCCTGTGAGTTGCAGATTTCCTGCTATAGTGGGTTCAGCACATTGCAATACTGGTCCAATATCCAAGTTTTCCAAGACATGCACAAATGTTCAACTGCATGACTTATCTATGGGATCAATTTCATCTTTTCAGTGCTGCCCTGGTGGGTGCTAAAGGACAAAGATATGACCAGATGATTTTGCAGTCATTATAAGCACTTGTACGTCTTATGCTCCTTTTTTTATATGGGAAAGATAAAGACTATTTTTTTAAAACAGTAACTTATTGAAAATGTGATGAAGTAGTTGAAAAAAAGAGTAAGATAGGATATGTATGGTCCTACTGTATATTTTGTATACTGGTTGGAAACAGTAAGGCTTTTTAACAGTTTCTAAATACGCTAAGAAATTCCTCAGCATCTGCTGCCAGTTTGTTGACTACAACCACTTGGCCAAACATATCAACAAATGGATAGGCTTTGCAATACCTTCGAGAAGCATTTCATGGTGATTCCCACCAAGAACAGGAAAAAGAATTATATTTGAAATACTTCAACATTTAATGGCTTCATTTTGCTTCTCACAGTCCTGGCAGCATTAGGATGAAGGAAAAAAGTTTCTTGGCTGTGCCCTTGTCTATCAGTCTTGATTCTCTTGTCTATCTACTGAGCTTTGAATGGTTTCCTCTCGAGGGTTTTAATCAGAACATGCACAGATAACATAGTTGCTTCTTCTCTTCACTCATCCTTCGCGTTATCTTCTTTTTGCCTCCTGTACATGGTTTCTTAAGCTGAAGGGTGTGATATTTAGTGAACAACCTCACTCTTTCGCTGACAGACAGATGCGACTCGCTGCAATCTTTCCAAATGCACCGCTTCTTCATTTGTATGCACCACAGCCACCCCTTTCTCTGCAGACTAGATCAATCTCAGTATTAGGGAGATTATACTGCTGTCAGTAAGCCTTCAGCTTTTTCCTCACGCTGCTGTAGCACCAGGCTACGTATTGAAGACTAGATGAGCTTGACGTTTCATTTCATCTATTCAATATACCAAAAAGGAATTTTGCTTGAAGAAAAAGTGATTCCGACAGAACATTATGTAGTTTATAGGAAACACTCCTGCTTTGTGATCTAGAGACAAAGGTTCTCCTTAAGTATAGGTGTCATCACCCGAGATCTCATTTAATGCTTAGCCAGAACCAACCTGCAAATATTACAAAGTCCTGTGGGCAACATTTGGTAGAGAAATGGAAAAAATGGGCAAATAGAGTCAAGTTTTCTGAGTTCTGATCCTAGCTATGACTCACTCTATGAATGTGGCTTAATCTGCCACAAAATATTTTTCTCTTCACCTCTAAAACTGGTGAGAAACTTGTAAGCTTTTTATTGATTTCTGATGAAAGCTTGCCAAATATTTTGAGATCAATGATGTTTTAAATAATGAAAAGCTATATAAACTTACCTAATTTGTCTTCCCAGCAAAGCTGCATAAACTCTTCCAGCTGTGGGTATTCTGCTGCATAAGACTTGGAATAGGTGAAACAAACTATAAATTTTAAAAGAAACGTCAGATTTACATATTTTTTTTTTTTTCAAAATAAACCTCATTTTTTTCAGGAGCTGCATATTAGCAGTGTAGCTCAGTGGCTTAGTAATGGCTTAGTGATTGCTGGATTTTTTTTATTTTCTCTAATGTAAATCTTCTACCCTTGGAAAAAAAAAATCTAAACATTAGTAGTCTCAGGTATGTATTTAGATTGAAAAAAAAAAACCACACCAAAAACAAGCAAAAAAAAAAGGGGGACGAACAATGAGAATATTGGCCCAAGGTAAAATATAGACTGGATGATTTCCAGTATGGTTAAAAAAGAATCCAGGATGAGATCAGAAGTGAGAGCAGCACTTAACTTACAGATATTCACCCTGTAAGGCAGACTCTTCCATCTTTTGCTTGCTCACAGAATTCCTAATGCCTTAATTTTCTCACTTGGCTTTACCATTATGTTCTTTTTTTGAAAAGTAGAAGTTAGAAAGAAAAGGAGACGTGCCTAGAGCCTCTCAGAGCATTTCTGGCCGCATCTCTTGAAATTGTATGTAAACTTTTTTTATGCAAGTGGCACAATTGCTGCTTTCAATGTGCCCGTTTGGGTGTGTGAGCAGTGCCAAAGTGGATTGCAGATCCAGGATCTCGCACTAAATTTTGCATGCTCACTTACTTTGGGTGGCTGTGCATGGATATGGACTACATTCAGGAATGTGAGGCAAATCATGGTGGCCTGTGGACTGGGGAGAATAAATGTACAGTCAGAATTGTCCTAAAAGTCAGAGGATGTCAACATGACATTAATGAAGGGTTGTGATGGACAGAGTCCGAGCCGTATGTTGCTGGGACGGGAAGATTGCTTCTTTGTATTGTGATTAGTGTTATTAAATGTCCATATGTTTCTCATCAAGAGTGTTACTAATCAGAGGGATGATATATCTCCATTCAGAGTCCTGTTGAGGAATAGTGTCTTTTGTTTTGGAGTGGTTTGGTTGTTTGCTCTTTTCCTTCTCCGTCCTTTCCTTTTCATTCTCCGTTTGTCAACCTCTGTTAGTCCTGTTCCCCCTCAGCACCTCCTTCTCTAAAAGAATTCTCCAGCCCTTTGGATGTTCCTCCTATTTTTTGTTGATTTGCGTAAGGGTAACATCTTTGTAATGGCTGATGGTGAAATTCATTGCCAAAGGTTATAACTGAAGGCAGAGAAATATGTGGGGCAAATGTCTGACCTCCAGAGCACCTGTCATGTGAAGGGCTTGGGGTTTTATTGCTTTGTTTTGCAGCAGTAGAAAGATGTTAATTTTTGAGGAAAGTGCTAAAAAAAAAAATGGGAAAATTTAATCCTACCTTCTCCACTGGAACTGCCGGTGAATATAAATGGGAGTAACACTATGACAACAAGAATATTACTATGTTTCTGTAATTCTGTCCACACCTGGGCATAAAATATGCAATGAAGCAGAGCAGTACCCACCAAGGAGGTTCAAGGACAGCCCTGGGAAAGCTGTTTTAGCATAAGAAGACAAAGTAGAGGCTGTTTCTTTTGGCACAGCTGCCGGCCAAAGTGGTCACAGTAGCAAACCCCAGACCATATGTACAAGTACAAAGCAAGAAGTGCGTTTAAGTGGAGACCGAGTTGGGTCACCACAAATATGAGCTCTCTTCCCATGCACTTGGTCTTACCTGCTGGGTCATCCTAGGCAAGGCACAGCACTGCCTTGTGCTTCTCTTCCTATTGACTACAGGTAGTAAGGTTATCTTTGCAGAATTATCTGATTTCTAATTATGGAAAGTTGCATATTTGTTCTTATTTGTGAAATTATCTTTAGTTTACACATGCAAATAACTTCGCTCGCTCCTCCACTATTTTTTCCTCAATGTTTGCAATGTATGAATAGATTAAATACTCCAGTCAGCTAATGAAAGGGGAAAAAACATGCAAAACTGAAGCTGTAGACATGAGGAAACACAGTTTGAGAGGAAATTTCGGAAAAAATTTGGTTTCTGATTCAGCCTTTTTGCTTGTTTTTATAGAATAAAATTTGATCTAAGAACAGCTGACTGGGGATTAGGTATTTATTTTTTAATTGCAAACACCTATTTCCTTTAAGATAGAACAGCTCGTTCGACAGCTTACATTTGCTGTTTCTCATTTTTCCCAGCAGGAGATTCATAGAAGTATTCAACACAGTCATACATCTTCCAAATCTGCAGCACTTTGCAGGAGCCCAGCTTGACTGTCAGGGATTTGAGACGAGTACTCAATTTGCAGCCCTGAGCTGGAGTGTCAGAGATTCTAAACTGGAATTTGTTCTTTATGTTGATGATTATAACTGGCTGGAGGAAGCTGTGGAAATATGACCAAACTGGGGAAATCTGACCAGTCGTTGTCTGAATTTAATTACTTCCATGTGTGCTGAACTCTGACAGTTAAAGGAGGAATTTTTTATTGCATTTTTTTTATATTGACATTATGACCCATGATAATAAAACTACTCTTAGCAGATAGAAAAAGATGTCAGAAAGAAAGCAAAAAATGAATTGAAAGGAATAATAGCAAGTTAAGAAGACCTCTGAGTTAATGTGTTGCATAGGTCTGACAGCCTGAATAATGGGAAAACATTGGTTATTTTCCACAGTACACAGTTGCAACAACTGTGTAAAAATAAAGAAAGATCAGTCTGTTGAACTCTCACTCACACTGGTGACTAATTTGTGTGAGAGTTCCCATCCAAGTGAACAGGAAACATCCTGAATTACCTATTGCCAGTATTTAATAACAGTGCTTGAGATTTGACCTGTCCTTCAATTTGCCATCTTTCCACAAGCATTCAACTCTTCCTTTGATTTTGCTCAGAGCATGATCCTTTGAAAGTAGTGATGCTGAATGCCTTCTCCTGTTCCCCTTTTAAACTGTGGCTATCGGATACACAAATATTTGCTTAAGCTATTATATAAATACAACTAGGACATTTTCAGTTTAAGGGTACATAATGCATTTGGCTTATATGAGCCGTTAGAAACAAACTAGAAGAATTGATGGAGCTGCAATTGTCAATAAAGCCATTAGCTTCAAGGGAATTACTCACTGAAGTGGGATGCGTTTTGGATTCCACTGAGGTTTTCAAAGGGAAGATATGAGCAGCTTGTCTTTCACTGTAAGATCCCTCCTGACACTCACCAGTCCCTAAACTGCACATATTAATCTTGCGTTTTGAAGTACTTCAAAGCTTCAGGGCTACTTTGAGAAAAGCACATACTGGGTATCAATAAGTTATGCTATAGTTATTAATGTGTTCTAAGTTTTAAACATATACCAGAGATAGGAAATCATAAAAAATCTTTTTAAAAATTACAGACTGTGCTCCCACAATTACACGGACCAGCCTTTGCCTTTGGTCCCCATGTAGTTCATTTCTTTAACTTCTTTAACATTAAGTAAGTGCTAGTCAGCGTAAGAAAAGTTTGCAGATTTTGAGTCTGATGGTTTTGGAGGAGGAGAAAATCTTCACTTGCCTTACTTGCAAATGAAAGAGGATTTATATCCACATGTCCATCCTATTCCGTTCAGCTTTGGGGTTTTTTTTATTCATGTATTAACTTACAGGTCATCCCTAAGTGGGTTTGTAATCTGAGTAGCTATTGCACATCTTGTTCCTCTATTGTGTTTTACCCTGTGCTGACAGAGCTGACTGCCACACAAGAAATTGGGGTCTGACCATGGACCACGTTATGTCTATTCATTAAATACTACATGAGTCAAGGCTGAGAACATTATTATTTTCATGTAATACCATCACAGTTCACATCTGTAGATGTGAAAGAATGGAAAATTCACTTACTTGCATAAGATGGAACTTTTGAATACCTGTAAGCTGAAGATCTTTTTTACTTTTAGAATATGCACTGTCTCTTCACACAAAAAACATTTTCAATTGAATGACACAAGGGGCTCTTTTTAGCTGGTTAAACATGGGCAACTGAAGCACTAGAGTGCATGAGTCTCCCATACAAAGATTTCAAGGTGGATGTTCCACATGCCTGACAGCATTTCAAATGGTAGTCAATATCTATGTTTCGTGAATTTGAAACAAGCCTATAGGTTCTGCTGCAAATATCATCTTTTCCCTGGCCATTTAAAATTTGAAATGAATAGAGGATTACTAAAAGGGGTGTGACATTTTTTACACAGATCAGCTCAGGAGTGGGCTGCTCCACTTCAGTGATACCTGGATATGTATGAAGTGCAACTTATGTCAGAGAACCATAACATTTAAAGATTTATAATTTTCTTTCTACCTTGGAAAACAAATTATTTCAGACTCTTAGCTTTTGCATCTCATCTGTAAAATATGGGGAAAAAATTTCTGTATGAAAACTGGAAAACATGAACAAAGGTTAGCTAAAGAGGAGACTTGTAGAATCACAGAATAACTTGGGTTGGAAAGGACCTTTAAAGGTCATCTTCATCTGATCCTGTGTGGGCAGGTCAGTTTTACCCTCTCCTGGAGTTTACACCAAAGCATGGCTGGACTTTGAATATGTCCTTTTCAGAAGTGCCCTCATGGAGTAAAGGGGCAGAATCACCTCCCTTGACCTGCTGGCCATGCTTCTTTTGATGCAACCCAGGATATGGTTGGTATTCTGGGCTGCACATTGTCAGCTCATGTTCAGCTTTTCTTCACCAGTACCCCCAAGTCCTTCTCAGGTGGGCTGCTCTCAATCCCTTCATCCCCCAGCCTGTACTGATAGCGAGGGTTGCCCCGGCACGGGTGCACTTAGCCTTGTTGAACATCATGCGGTTCACATAGGCCCACTTCTCAAGCCTGTCCAGGTCCTGCTGGATGGCATCCTGTCCTTTAGGCATGTCAAACACTCTACTCATCTTGGTGTTGTATGCAAACTTGCTCAGAGTACACTCGATTGTGCTGTCTATATCATTGATGAAGATATTAAACAGTGCTGGTCCCAATACAGACCCCTGAGGGACGCCACTCATCACTGAGCACTGATATTAACACTATCAGTCCTCAAGAAAATTCTTGGTTGATATGCAATTCACCCTGATCCTGAGATTACAAATCTTGCTCTGAACAGGGCAACAGAAAGGATTTGTTTGCACCTCCAAAATTTTCTCACTGAATTCACAGTAAACTGAAGGAAAAGCACATCACATTTACCAAAATTAATTTTTAGAATTGTTCAGTGATTTAAGAGATTTTTTTTAAAGGAAATTGTTCATTCTAGCAAGACAAAGAAGTCTTCAGTTCCTCACTAAGAAATGGACAGAAAGTTGCTAAAGACACTGTTAAGGCTCTTTTCCATGTCAACTAGCACAGCCGAGCTAGCAACTGGTTCTTCCTCAGATTGCAGGCTAATATCTGAGGAAATGAAAACAAAGCATAGAGAGTTTATATGATGAGAAGGTGTTTGGATATTTCAGTATCCATGTATCATTAAAAATATGTATATAAAAATCATAGTCTCTCACCACTAGATGTTCAAGGACCACAGACGATGACATTAAGCAAATGAATGACAAAGTTGTCACACAGAACTTTTTTTTAACATTTTTTTTTTGGGGTGCTTATACTATCATAAATACCACTGACTTTGCTTTAGAGCTAAGAGATACTATGAAAGTAGACAATGCTATTTGCCTCAGCAGTTTTTGCTGTAAATTACTAAACTCAGTCTTTTATTCATTGTCAGGAGAAGGATTTGGGGGTCCTGGTAGATAGTAAATTATCCATGAGCCAGCAGTGTGCCCTTGTCACCAAAAAGGCCAATGGAATCCTGGGCTGCATAGGGAAGAGTGTGACCAGTAGGTCGAGGGAGGTCATTCTCCCCCTCTACTCGGCACTGGTGAGGCCACAACTGGAATACTGTGTCCAGTTTTGGGCTCGTCAGTTCAAGAGGGACAGGGAACTGCTGGAGAGAGTCCAGCGAAGGGCAACCAAGATGATTGAGGGATTGGAGCATCTCCCTTACGAGGAAAGGCTGAGAGAGCTGGGACTCTTTAGCCTGGAGAAGAGAAGGCTGAGGGGAGACCTTATTATGGCATACAAATATCTAAAGGGGGGGTTGAAGGAGGATGGAGCCAGACTCTTCTCGGTGGTTCCCAGTGATAGGATGTGGGGCAATGGGTGCAAGTTGAAACATAGGAAGTTCCGTTCAAATACATGGAAAATCTTCTTTACGGTTCGGGTGACAGAGCACTGGCACAGGCTGCCCAGGGAGGGTGTGGAGTCCCTTCTCTGGAGATTTTCAAGACCCACCTGGATGCAATCCTGAGTAATGTGCTCTAGGCAATCCTGCTTTAGCAGGGGAGTGGGACTAGATGATCTCTAGAGGTCCCTTCCATCTCTGAAGATTCTGTGATTCTGTGATTCTGTGATTGACAATGAATTGTCTCCCTAAAAATCAGTGTAGTGGCTGTGCCTACATTAACATTACGCTTTCATTTCATAATGCTTACAGAGAAAACAAAATCAAACAAAAATAAACATGCAGAGAGGCTGAAGTTATGGGAAAGCAAAGTCAGCTGACCTCCATGCAGACCTTAAGTCAAAATCTAGAGACAGACAAAAAGATAATTGTGATAATTATCCAGCCTGTTTCTTGCTTATTCTGAGCATACTGGGCGTCCACAGTGTGTTTAGTCCGTTCATAGAAAGAGGACTTCCTCCAGATCTGGCACTGAGCAGAGCTCAGGAGAGGTGACATCCATTACCTTGCTCCACAGCAAGCAGATTTCTCCTTTTCTGGGGAAAACATTCTTCAGCTCTGCCTCCCTCCCCCTGGAGGAAGCAGGTTCAGGACAGCAGTGGCAGGTTTCCCCACTTGCTGTGCTCCTTTCCTTTCCCAGTCCATGAACTTCCTTTCCTTCACTTTTCAGAGTGATAAACAAACTGGCAACTTCTCCTGCTCAGGCACCTCTGAAAAGAACATATTAAATGTCCGCCACGCTTTCATGTAATCTCCAGGAGAGCGTAAAACAGAGCTGCTCCACTCAGGATCAGATCAAGAAACAAATTGTGAGTTTGACCACTGTCTGATTCCTGATTTTTTGTTTGTTTGGTTGTTTTTTTTTTTCATGAAGGTCAGGACATAGGATACGGCTCACCTCAGACCTCCACGTGGAACAGGATCGGTGCTGACAAGTACTGTCCATGCTCTGTGGAAGTCAGACTGAGCGCACTGCTGCTATTATTTGAGATTTATCAGACAGTATTTTGGGAATGTCTGTAAAGCTGTATAGCCTCATTAAACTTCTTTTGGTACACACCAGACAACAATGCTTCTTCCTTAACAGAGGGAGAAAAGGAAACTGGAACATTAGTGTCCGGGAGAAGTATGTTTGCATACTAATAGTTTCATAAGTAGTATCATTTTATTTGTACGATACACTTCATCATGTCACAACAGACGACTGTTGTGGTGCAATGACAAATTCAAAGCATATGCCTATAAATACTCAAACAATATTTGCTGCAACACAGCTCCTCCCAGGCAGGAGCAGAGCAATTGTGTGTTCAGGGGCAGATGGGTTACAATCCCCAGAAACTTCCAATATTGTGAAGGGAAAAGGGAGGTTTGTAAAGATGAAAAAATAAAAAATAAAATAAAAAAACACACCAAGTTGTTATTATTGCTGCTATGGAAACTGAACAAAGAACAATAACTACTTGCCAATTTCTTCTGGCTCCTACAGTGAATAAGCCTAAAATGCTGAGATTTCAAGGCCAGAATTGCTGTCAATAACTAAATATTTTGCTATTCTGGGATTTACCAACATATTACCTTGGAGTTGTTTAGTTTCTAAACCTTTGTGAATTCTCTTTTTTTCCTTTCTGAAGGGCAATGCATTGTACATGAAGCATGCTGTTATGAAAAGGCAATTAATTAACATGGAGAAATCAATTAAATATTTGATCTGGTCCTGAAATTAGGGATGTATTCACTGCATTTTATTTATATCTGTGAAGGACAGTGCTTTTATAGAAAGAAGAAACATGTTAAATTTGTAGGTGTGCCTAGCCCTGCACAGCACCTGGGAACTTATAAGGAATGAAATGTCATTGTTTAGATGTTTATTGCCGTGCAGTTATAACATGCTTATTGCAGTTATATCTGTGTAAGAGGCTACTGTTGAGACTTCCTTGCTTCTGACTCACATGTATTTCATCTCTGAAAGGGAGAAGCAGCCGATGTATTTCTGCCCAATAATAACTTAAGTCATGCGATATTTTTTTAATAACTAGCACTTTGGACTTCATCTGGAAATGAAGGTTCAGCTAGTTTAGGACACAGAGTACGACTTTCAATATGGTTTCACTATTTTTTCCGACTCAGAAAACAGTAACTGAGTCCCAAAGCTACTGGAATGAAATGGCAGCATTCATCACTCCGTTTGGAACAATTTCTTAGTTGTTAAAATTTAGAATAGCGTAGGCAAAATTAACCACAATGGAAGGTTGCTTCTGTGGAGAAAAAATTGTCTAGTCTTCTGGCAACTAAAAGGTGAGGGAAGTCACTTCTGTTCGTCTTTGCCTGTATTCACAGTGGGTGTTCTTGTCGAAAAATATCTCTTCAGTAGGAGATGGACATCTTCCTTTATTCAAGTTCCTCAAAATGGTCTCTGCTGTCAGTCAGCATCATCTTCATCTTACCAAGCGCATGTTTAAGGCATATGGTATTCTTCCAAGTAATTCTCTCTGCCAGATGTTAACTTGACTATCCTCCTATGCGCAAGAAAAAGAGATATAGTTTAAATATCTCTCAGCTATAATTTATCTTACAGCATCTCAGTGACACAAATATTCTCACTGAGGGGGTGGAGAGGGAAAGAAAAATGATGGGGTAGAATGGGTGCTGAAGGTCTTTTAAACCTAAAGCACCCCTTAATTATGACCTTTAAGAAATACTAAATAGTTGCTCAATACCATTTTTAAGAATCTCTTTGAGCAGAATAGCTAAAAATAATCAAGGTCGGAAATCTGAAAAACTTGACTAAAAAATAATCATGAAAATCACAGATGGTAGAGGAGGCAACTCACCAGCAGCAATGTTCCCTAGAAAGAGTTGGTGATTTTTCTACAGTATCCTTTCTAACTTGTCTTGCAAGTGCAGCTCAGCCATAATAAGCGCGATAATCTGGAGGAGGAGATGCTATCATTCAAAATAGTAGCAGCTATAAATCCCAACCCCCTCAAAAATTAACACCTAAACTCCCAAGTGTTGCCAATCCAATTAGGGACTTTCCTACTGAAGAGTTTCATAAATTCATTTCAGGCAGTCATTTACAGGAGCCTCTGCACTTTCTAATACAACTGTTAATGCAAAGGTTTCCTGAATACAGCAATACAGCAGCACCAGTTATTACCCTGTGCTTTTATTACATGCTTATTTTTAAGACAGACAACTCTTAAGTTATTTTCCTGTCAAGAGTGCACAATTCTGGAACCCCCTTGCTGTTATAGCATATAGCATCAGAAGACTGTGCTTTGAATTAGAAGGAGTTTCCAAATGTAATTCTCTTCATAATTTTCCCAGTATAGCAGTGAATGCAAATGACACATCTGGCTGGGTTTTTTCACCTTGCAATCCAGTTATGACACAGTTCTGCCTCTGGTTTGTCATTCTAAGTCCATAGACAGTAGTCAGTCAGTCAAATGTGGACATTTAAATTATCTGTAAAATCATATAATTGTATCATTGCAGAAAGGCAGGAGTAGGTGGATATAACCATGAATTTCAATTTAAATAACAGGCTAATTACCTTATTTTACTACACCTGCAAATCCCATACAGTATCTCTTTGCCATATATAAAGCTATATTTTAAACAAGTTCACTTACATATCTTGTCTTTTCTTTCTTTCTTTGCTATTTCATAGTAAATTCAGTTCATTCTATTTTGACATGATAGCAAAAGAATACACTAATATCATATCTGTAATTAATGGCAGATATATTAAAATTATGGGGTCGGGCCAAACAAACAGTACGATTTACTGATGCAAGTAACAGTGAATGTGCACTAAATAAAGATTCTTAGAGTCACAGAATCCTAGAATCACTGAGGTTGGAAGGGACCTTTAAGATCATCAAGTCCAACCATTAACCTACCCTGACAAAACCACCTCTAAACCATGTCCCCAAGTACCACATCTACCCTTTTTTTAAACACCTCCAGGGATGGCAAATCCATCACCTCCCTGGGCAGCCTGTTCCAATGTTTAATAACCCTTTCAGTGAAAAAATATTTTCCCAATATCTAATCTAAACCTCGTCTGACATAACTTGAACCCATTTCCTCTTGTCCTATCACTTGTCACCAGGGAGAAGAGGTCAGCCCCCACCTCTCTACACCCTCCTTTCAGGTAGTTGTAGAGAGTGATAAGGTCTCCCCTCAGCCTCCTCTTCTCCAGACTGAACAACCCCAGTTCCCCCACTTATATTTCATAAGACTTGTCCTCCAGACCCCTCACCAGCTTTGTAGCCCTTCTCTGGACACACTCCAACACCTCAATGTCCTTCTTGTAGTGAGGGGCCCAAAACTGAACACAGCACTCGAGTTGGGGCCTAACCAGTGCCGAGTACAGGGGGATGACCACTTCCTTAGTCCTGCTCACCACACTACTCCTGATACAGGCTAGGATGCCATTGGCCTTCTTGGCCACCTGGGCACACTGCCAGCTCATATTTAGCTGGCCATCCACCAACACCCCAGGTCCTTTTCTGCCAGGCAGCTTTCGAGCCACTCTGCCCCAATCCTGTAGCACTGCATGAGGTTGTTGTGACCCAAGTGCAGGACCTGGCACTTGGCCTTGTTGAACCTCATACCATTGGCCTTGGCCCATCAGTCCAGCCTGTCCAGATCCCTCTGCAGAGCCACCCTACTTTCAACAGTTCAACACACCCGCCTAGCTTAGTGTCATCTGAGAACTTACTGAGGGTGCATTCGATCCCCTCATCCAGATCATTGATAAAGATATTAAAGAGAACTGGCCCCAGCTCCAAGCTCCGGGGGACACCACTTGTGACCGGAAGCCAACTGGATTTAACTCCATTTACCACCTCTCTCTGGGCATGGCCATTCAGCCAGTTTTTTACCCAGCAAAGAGTACACCTGTCCAGGTCATGAGCAGCCAATTTCTCCAGGAGAATGCTGTGGGAAATGATGTCAAAAGCTTTGCTAAAATCCAAGTAGATAACATCCACAGCCTTTCCCTCATCCACTAAGGGTACTGAGGATGATCTGTTCCATGACCTTCCCAGGCACCGAGGTCAGACTGACTGGCCTACAGAACCCTGGATCCTCCTTCCAGCCCTTCTCGTGGATGGGTGTCACGTTTGCCAACCTCCAGTCAGCTGGGACCTCCCCAGTTAGCCAGGACTGCTCATAAATGATGGAAAGTGGCCTGGTCAGCACTCCCACCAGCTCCTTCAGTACCCTTGGGTGGATCCCATTTGGCCCCATAGATTTGTGTATCTCCAGGTGCTGAAGCAGGTCCCTCACCATTTCCCCTGGGATTACAGGGGCCTCATTCTGCTCCCCATCCCTGTCTTCTAGCTCAGGGGTCTGGGTACTCATGGAACAGCTGGTCCTACTGCTGCAGACTGAGGCAAAGACGGCATTAAGTACCTTAGCCTTTTCCTCATCCTTGGTCACTATGTTACTGGCCCTATCTACTAGAGGACAGAGATTATCCTTAGTCCTCTTTTTATTGCTGATATATTTATAGAAACTTTTTTTGTTGCCTTGACAACAGAAGCCAGGTTTAGTTCTAGCTGGGCTTTGGCCCTTCTAATTTTCTTTCTACATAGCCTCACTACCTCTTTGTAGTCCTCATGAGTGGCCTGCCCTTCCTTCCAAAGGCCATAAATGCTCTTTTTCTCCCTAAGTTGCAACCCTGGCTCCCTGTTCAGCCAGGCCGGTCTTTTTCCCTGACAGCTTGCCTTTCGGCATGTGGGGACAGCCTGCTCCTGTGCCTTAAAGACTTCCTTCTTGAAAAACATCCAGGCTTCCTGGACTCCTTTGCCCTGGAGGGCTGCCTCCCAAGGGACTTTGTCAACCAGGCTCCTGAAAAGCCCAGTCTGCCCTCCAGAAGTCCAAGGTAGCAGTTCTGCTGACCCCTCTCCTTGCTTCTCCCAGAATCGAAAACTCTATCATTTCACGGTCACTGTTCTCAAGACAGCCTCCAACCGTCACATCCCCCACAAGCCCTTCCCTGTTTACAAACAGCAGGTCCAGCAGAGCACCTTCCCTAGTCGGCTGCGTCAGGAAGTTATCCCTGGTACATCGCAGGAAACTTCTAGACTGTTCCCTCTCTGCTGTATTGTTTTCCCAGCAGATATGTGGTAAGTTGAAGTCCCTCACAAGAACAAGAGGTCTTTCTTGGCTGTACTTGAATAAGTAGGGCTCCTCTTAAAATACTCAATCTTTTATTTGTGAGGTAAGTAGAGAGAGTGAAGAGGGGAATCTCTGCATTCAGCAGAGATATTTGCAACCCAAATCAGCTTAGTTTTACCATGCCGTGAGTGGAGTGAAATTGATAATCTCTGTAGCCCTAAACATAGCTCCACTAAATTTGTCTACGATTCTATCAAGACTAATCATAATTTTGTCTACTACAGAACATGTTCATCGCATGGCAGCAGCTCACTCCGACACTTACAAAATTGCAGGTGGATTTTTGGCTGTATGGAGCTGAAGGGTAAAATGCTTGTTATTTTTAGAGAAGCCAAGATTACACCTTGTATTTTTAGAAGTTTGCAGAATAAAGACTTCAGGAATGTTGGTCCATAGGAAGCGATTTCCCTTAAGACAAATTTCCTTTAAAAGTATATCATAGATTGGAGTCTAGTCACAGCTTACGTTGGCAAAGATGTGGTTTTGAAAGTATCTTTAGTATCAGACTTCCTGATTGAAATCACCTATTAAATTTAGGCTCCTTAGTATAAAAGCTAAAAAGAAAGTAAAGGAATAATAAGATTAAATTATAAACTGCCTTGGGAGGCAGTTTTGAAGGGCAAAGGCGCCCAGGAAGGCTGGTCTTACTTCAAGCAGGTAGTCTTAGAAGCACAGGAGAAGGCCATCCCCATGGCTCGAAAAATGAGCCGACGGGGAAGAAGACCAGCCTGGCTAAATAGAGAGCTTTGGCTGGACCTCAAGAACAAAAGGAAAGCTTACATTCTCTGGAAAAGGGGGTTGGCATCTTATGAGGATTATCATGATATAACAAAGCTATGTAGGGGGAAAATTAGAAGGGCCAAAGCTCAATCAGAACTCAGCTTGGCCACTGCAGTTAAAGACAATAAGAAGAGATTCTTTCAGTATATCAATAGGAAAAGGAAGACTAGGGAAAATGCAGGCCCACTGATGAATGAGATGGGTGCTCTTGTGGTGGAAGACACAGAGAAGGCAGAGTTACTGAATGCCTTCTTTTCTTC
>NW_009648369.1:6138802-6160108 GCF_000708025.1 Charadrius vociferus
TGAGGGATTGGAGCATCTCCCTTATGAGGAAAGGTTGAGAGAGCTGGGACTCTTTAGCCTGGAGAAGAGAAGGCTGAGGGGAGACCTTATTATGGCATACAAATATCTAAAGGGTGGGTTGAAGGAGGATGGAGCCAGACTCTTCTCGGTGGTTCCCAGTGACAGGACGAGGGACAGTGGGCACAAGTTGGAACATAGGAAGTTACGTTCAAATACATGGAAAATCTTCTTTACGGTTCGGGTGACAGAGCAGTGGCACAGGCTGCCCAGGGAGGGTGTGGAGTCCCCTTCTGTGGAGATTTTCAAAACCTGCCTGGATGCAGTCCTGAGTAATGTGCTCTGGGCAATCCTGCTTTAGCAGGGGAGTGGGACTAGATGATCTCTAGAGGTCCCTTCCAACTCTGAAGATTCTGTGTGATTCTGTGATATATCATCCCAGAGGGAAAAAAAAAAATGTATTATTTTAAACATCTGTTTTAATTTTTGCTTTTATTGGTATTTTATGGCATTATTGCATTATCTTAAACATCTTTACATTCTCTTCCTAGCCATCAATTAACTTGGTCTGTTTAACAGTGTTTGAATAGTACATATCATCAAGTTTTATATTTAATAAATGTTGTTTCTAGGGACTGGATATATATTTGTCAACTAGTAGTTTTGGAGCAGGATTTAGTGTGATGTTAAAAAAACTACAACGGGGTGTTTGTATGGCAGCATGTACAGATGGAGAATGGTCTTCTGTGGCAACTGGAGGCTCTGAGATCTCTTCTGACATAGGGCTTCTAACGTCAAAATCTAAGAGTAGATTAAGATATTCCATGAGTATGCTTCATTCCAGTGCATCATGAGCAAAGCTGTTCTGTAAAATGGGTTTAAGATTATGCCCACATGCTGCACAAGGTGATGTCAGCAGTTTTGAATTAGACACTGCGTGTGTTTGAAATGTGATGCATTTCCTACACACACATACAAAAAACAGGATTCATACACAGTAATAACCTAGAATTGGCATTCCTCCCTCCAAAACGAAAAGTAATCTGAAATGAAGCAATGATGACACTTTTAGTTTGTGTTCAATAATTAGTTTAAATGTCACCCCCACTTGCTAGATGACCCATCCTTCCCTCTATAACAGATATAGTGGAACCATGGAGGAAAACATTGATGAAGAGTTCTTAAAAGGGTTAATAAAAATTTAGCCAAACATTTTTCCAATGCAAAATTGGAGCTTTTGCATAAACATTTCTATTTTGGTTATATCTTCTACAGAGAACAGGCAATACAAATCATTCCAGTTTTGTTCTGACATGAAACATACTTGGTCTCTTTGCTTTTTCTTGACTTTTCCATTCTGACATTTCAAAATTCTTTCAAATGAGATGCTTGATATATGTGAATCACTTTTTTTTTTTTTCATTTTTCTTGTCTTAACAAAGTTAAATTCTTTACATTTTTCTTCCCTTTAAGGATAAAAACTTTAAAATTCTGGTGCTTCCTATAGAAAGAGGATTCCACTTAGTTAAACATTCTTTAAATCTGTAGACCTGATGTTCAACAGTACCAAACCTATGTGAAACTGTCTTTGCAAAAAAGTATGCTGTTGTGTGTACTCTGTGACATCTGGTTCCCCTGCACCCCCAACTTTTCCCCATGTCTATGTCTACACCAGTAAACTGAACAGGGAACGGGCCTGAGCTCTGCCATGTAATCATCCATACCCCTAAACTGCTATGGTCCATGGGATGGTTTTGGCTCCAGTTTACTACTGCTCCCTCAGACATTGCCTGGGCATGCTTCAGGGTTAGCACCTGCCAGGAGCATGAACATTAGAAAGTTTGGACTTGAACCGTCTGTTTTATGAGAATAAGGAAGACCAGCAGCAAGGACACAGACTGCATCATGATCAAGAATGTGCCTGATCTGTATTATTTGTGCAGATATAGCAAATGAGAAGAGAGGGAACACCTACTCTGAAATGTCTTTGTGGAACAATAATGTACACTGGATAAAAATTGTACTTCTGTTACAAGTTTTTATTAACAGCAGCTAAGATAAAATTGAATAGCACTACAGCAGCTTCTGCTCTCATGCCACATTCCCTTGCTGGGGCCTGCAAGAACTGAGGAATATTTGAGGTACTTGTTAGTGGGATCAGAAGAAACTTGTTCTTCTGGGTGTACACGAAGCCGAAAACCCAGAGTGGTACGAGGGGTATGTGTGCTGTTGTTAGAGGATTGATTTGTCACACCAAACAGGTAAGAAAAAAAGGGGAATCAAGAGAACAAAGGGATATTGTTGTGTTTTAAGTAATTCTCTCTTGTGTTTGTTTTTGTTTTGTTTTTTTTTTTTCTTTTAGTTCTTCCTAAGTACTAATCCTTCAGCTATATTTCTTATTTTTTTCTTTTTCCTACCTGTTGATTTGGCCTTTCTCTTTTGGAGGGAAGTTATGCAACAGATGGTCTCTTATTGGCAAGCATGAAAACTCGGTATTTTATCATCAGTATTCACTGCACTATTCAGATAAGAATTCATTCTGAATATAACCCTGTGTGAGGAGATTTACTGCAAATTACTGCTCTCTGCACAGGGCTACAAATACCAATAAGATACTGGGGGCTCAAAGATAATGCTTAGCACTCTGCAGCCAACATGTAAGGGTCAGCTAGATAAGTGAAGGGCAGATTGTTTTACATCACACTGATAATTTCCATTTCATTTGGCTTTTTGTCCCTGCTGAATTACACACTTTGTCTAAATCATGTAGAATCCGAGAAACTTTTTCATTAAGTTTTTTGCATCTAAATAAAAAATAATTAAAATAATTTCTATGCAAAACAGTGGGAAAATTTTAGTTTCTATTGAACAAATCATGCTAATGTAAATAATAACAGTGAAAAGATCCCTCTAAATTGTCTGTTCTTCCTCTCAAAGTGCAAGCACTCATAATGTCAGCACATTTTACTTGCAGTTTCCTCACTCAGATCTTAGTGCTGTTCAATAGTATTCAACTCCAAACAGTATCAAAGTAGTGTGTCACCATCCATTTCCATTTCCGCTAGATTACTCAAGATTGCCATTGTATAAAACCTGCTTCCCCTGACTTCCCTTTGCCCCAGTAAGTCCAACCTACGTATGTCATATATAATATCAAATGACAGTGTGGAGGGTAAATAAATGTGCATACTAAAGCACTTCAATGGCAGATACATGCAGTTTTATTAATTACATGAGTTCCCTGTGCTGTGGTAGAGATGGTGCATGGAGGGAGAGGAGCCAGCTGGGTTGACATAGAGGGTCCTACACAATCTCCTCGTTCCATGTGAGACACCATAGAATCATGGAATTGTTATGGCTGGAAAAGACCTTTAAGATCATTAAGTCCAACCGTTATCTAACTCTACGAGGCCCACTTCTAAACCATGTCCTTGAGCACAATAACTAGGCAGCTTTTAAATACATCGAAGGATGGAAATTCAACTACTTCCCTGGGCGGCCTGTTCCGGGCTTTGATAACCCTTTCAGTGTAGAATTTTTTCCTTATGTCTAACCTAAATCTCCCCCGGCACAACTTGATGCCATTTCCTCTTATCCTATCGGTTGTAACTTGTGCGAAAAGACCAACGTCCACCTCTCTACAATCTCCTCTCAAGTAGTTGTAGAGAGTAATAAAGTCTCCCCTCAGCATCCTTTTCTCCAGGCTAAACAATTCCAAGTCCCTCAGCCGCTCCTCACAAGACTTATTCTAAGACCCTTCACCAGTTTCATTGCCCTATAGTGCAGCCCTGCAGGGAGGCTTGCTGGTGAGCATAGCGGTTCCTGCTGTGCTGTGCATAGTCCTGCTGCAGGGTTGTGAGGCTCCCCTGGGCTCTTCTCTGCTCCATGGATTCCCAAGAGGATGGAGGAATGGTCCCAGATCCTGGTGCATGGTTGTGGAACTTTCCTCTCTGGAGCAGTTCTTCAGCCACCTTTGGTTATCCCAGTACTCTTCAGTGTTCTTAGCTGTAGGACCTTGCTGATGATCAGACCTTTTTTTCTGATTTGCTGTTAGTTTCTGATTTGTTTCACTATTGTTGGAGCTCACAATCTGCTTGTTCTGGACACTTCTGGACACTTTGGGTGGGACTTCTTGATATTCTACAAGTTGTTCTTCAAATTTGGCTATCTATTTCCTTGACCACACCAAAACTATCCTGTTATCTGAGACAGAGGGTTGATCATGTTTTCATTTACTTCTGCTACAGCAAGAAGTTGATTGAAGTTCGCTTTGGAACAGCGGTATTACAAGTTGGACCCATCGGGAAGAGTAGTGACTCCTAGAGCTCAAGAAAAGAACATCTGAAAACATTTAGATCATCCAAAAAGGCAGAAAACCTTGGCAGCTCCATTTCTATATTCTCTGACATTAATCTTAATGAAAATGCTTAGACCCCTGATTTGTGAAGAATAAGGATCTCACTGACTGGGATTCAACATAGAAATATATTTTACCCTGTTCTAGAAGGAGATGCAGAAATTCAGCCTGGACTATATTAAACTGTATGTTTCTACTCTGTGCTTGACTTTCAAACTCTAATGCCTTAAGCAGAGAGATTTGTAACCAAGGAAACGTGAAGTGGAATTTCTCTTATTATTCAGTAAATCTGACACAAACTACAGAAAGCATCTATCCATTAGCACTCTAAAGCTAGAATGTTGTCCTTTCTTTCCTATAATTTCTCACTGCCTTTGATAAATGACTTATAGCTTCAATGTCAGATATCATAGATATACAAACCATGGTAGGAGAAATAAAAAAGAATAAAAAAAAGCAAGCAATTATTTTCCTTGGCGTATATGAAGAAAGATTTATGATTTCTGTTCCCTCCATAGATGAAGTGTTTCTTGCAGAGTTATAGTATATTACCCAGCAGTTCCCTTGGCAAAGGGTCATAATGGGGCTCAAACATTCCAGAATGTTATAATTATTTCTGTTTTTAATTATTAACTGTTTTGACAGCTTTCAGTCATAGTTAATTCTAAGAAAGCGCTGTTAAGAATAGTAATGATGTTCTGATTAATGCACATAATCAGGACTGAGAAGGCCAAAGTTAATCCTATAGGTTGGTTACAGAATTCTCTTTTCTGTTTAAAGCAATGTTCAAGATTTCTTATGGTTATTTAGATCGCAGACAGGCTAAGTAGCATAAAGAGTATAAACATGGCTTTTTAGTGAAGCGGAGAAGGTGATTAAGACTAACTAACTAATTAATATTAAATTAACTCTTTGGCTTCCACTGCAGAAGTAAAAATAATATCCTGCCTGACTAATAAATGTAACACTGAATTTTCCAGTGTTTGGGGTTATGTGTTGTTTTTTTCTTTCTCTGTCCACAGCAGTCAGAAGTGTACCAAATAAACTCTTCTGCCCAAACTAGAAGGGTTATCCATGTTGCTGTCAATGATGCATATGCAGTTTGGGTTGCAGAAAAGAGTCATCCAACTGCCACTTGCAGTGAAGGTGTTGCATTGTGAAGGTGCAAGCAGCAAACAAGTTATTCAGTGCCTTTTACTACGAGTGTGTGATTTGTTGTATCTGTCATAGCAATCACAGAATCATAGAATGAGCCATAGAATGGCTAGAGTCGGAAGGGACCTTAAAGATCGTCTAGTTCCAACCCCCCTGCCATGGGCAAGGACACCTCCCACTAGACCAGGTTGCTCAAAGCCCCATCCAGCCTGGCCTTGAACACCTCCAATTGCTTTGGTAATTGGTGGTTAGTAGAAAAAGGAGGAAGCTAGACTTGGTGCACACAGAAATTGAGATTAGATCAGTCTTCTGGCATAGCTATACCAGATTGGCAATATGATATGATTTATGAACTGTTAATTAAATCTACCTTCTCTATGTCAGATTAAATATATGTGTATAGATATCTTTATCTACATTGATAGCAGATAGCTAAGCTAAAGCTTATATGATGACTACATGGCATACTGATGAAAAACTAGACTCAAACAACTAAACACTGTAAACATGACAATAGAATACAATTGCAAGCAGAATAAATTCCCATTTTTCAGCTATTCCTAACTAAAATTGAGCATAACATCGATAAATAGTCCTTGCATTTTCTGTAATCATGTGATGAAATTATTTTTATGAACATATTCAAAGTATTTTATTAAGGTAGAAACACCTATGGTAATTGCTAGAATAATACGAATTCCTTTATTATAATAGGCTGCTAAAGTGACCAAAGATAATTTTGTTATTTACTAATAATTTAAAGAGTATAAAATACCTAATTTTTGTTAGTGTACTATGATTGATCTTATGGCTATGATGTGCAAAATATGGGAATTAGTTTTGCCCAGCAAATAAAAGTCATATCTGTGACATTCAATTCTATATATTGTAATCTAAGCAACCTATTTTGTAAAATGAGTCACGCAAGGATGCATTTCTCATCACTTGATCCATAAAAGAAAACAGCTTTCACCATGTGTTGTAATCTTTGTGCTTTGAGTTCTAGCAGCTCCAAACAGAAATTCAGTACTGTTACAACAAATTCTATATTTTCTTCTATATAGTCTCATCAACTGGTCCATAACTTCTAGTATACATAACATCATTAAGTTCCAATACAAGAAGCAGGAAAACAGAGCAGTAGAATTTTTAAACAGAGGAATATTATATAAAGTTAGATTTTTGTGCCTCTCTAAATGCACACTAAATCTTCATTTTCTTATTCGCTTGAGTAATTCTGATTTAATCTTTATGATGGTTCAGATAGCTAAGGTGACTTCTTTTTTTCTGTAGTATTCTGTATTTGCATAGCACCTCTCCTCTAAAAGGGAGATATGGTAGCCTTGGTCCCTATTTCTTGTTGCTTACTACATTACATCCTATTCAGCATTATGGAATGCCTAATGCTGATGGCATTGCAATTGTACTATTTATCAACAGAGAATAATAGTGAAAAGGGACAGGATTATTATTATCAGAAAAGGAGACAGGTGAAATTTAGAAAGCATTCTATATTTCCATTATTACCAATATTATATTTCTGTGAAGGAAACTCAGAATACTATACTTCACAATATTCACTGGTTGCAGTGCTATCACACTTTCTTTTATAATAAAGGACAAGTTATCACCCCAAAGTAATCAGACAATTAATTCTGGAAAAAGAATATAGGACGGAATGGAGAGTTCCTGTTTATGTTATAAAACTTTTACCACATCTGCACTATTGCCATCCATCACATCAGTTTCATTTGATTCTACGTGCTTCTGATTGCATTTATTTTCCCTGACTTGAAGCTCTTGCTCTCTAGCCAAAAGAGAGAGACAACAGACTTAGTTCAGTTGTCTGAACATAGGTATTCATATCTACTTGAGATGGCCTAGAGAAGCTTCCAGCTGTTGCTACAGAAGGATGCAAGTCTCTGCCAAGTCATGTATTGTACTTGTCAACCCCATGCAGATGTTTGGACAGAGTAGGACATCCTAAATGATGCTAGACATCCCGTGCTTAGGCACCTGAATTGAGACCACACATATACATATTTTCAGAACATAAATCATCTCATTTGTTTGGGTTGTATAACTCACAATGATGAAAAATAATGAGATGAGGTACCCTTTCTCTGTATTTAGTAGAGGCAGTTTAGGGACTTCATTCAGTTTGTTTCTGTGGTTACGCTTGCCACTAAATATTTGTTCCTCATAACAGACAAAAATGGAAAACTTAATTCAGACAGTAATATTTCATAATATGGGCTTTGAAAACTGAACCCAAACCAGAGCAGAGTTTGAGGTTATCTTCCCATAGTAAAACCTGGATCTACAGCTAGGAAAAGGCCATTGGAGAAAAATTAGGAACCATGAGGTCTCATCATCACCTATGGGACAGGGGCTAATAGATATGACACAGGACCTGTAGAAGACACATGCCTTTTCTTTCAGAGTTGCAGCTACAGACCTTACAGAATGGCCCTAGCCATCTGAAATGGTACTAGATAACTCTATAGATAACTGAATTTCACTTACAATGTTCACGCAATAAATGTAGTGACACTTTCCCTTCCCTTTTCTTACTATAGCAACTCAAAAGTTAGAAAATTAATCAGAATTTAATTTCTACCTCTGGTTTAGGGCTTTTTTTTTTTTTTTTTTTTAATTTGCAATAATGTTTTGGCCACTAGGATACAACATCCTCTTGGTCTTTCCTGACTATCTGTTCAGGTTTGTATAAACATGCTTTAATAGTCTTCGGAGCATCGATTAGAAAGCCAGTGTTTGAGACAGGGGACTTTCCTAACCTCCAGCCCCCAGAGTCAGGCTGATGCCCCAGCTCAGACTGTGGCTGGCTTCCACAGCATCTCCAGAATAAGGCAAGACTCCAGTACAGCCATTGCAGGTAAATGCTATAATAACACATCTTTTAGGTAGTATGAGAGGAACCCACATACTCTTTTTGCTGGTTTTGGAAGGAAGATTCTGTTTGTGAATATTAAATCCTACAGATCCTGGTTTACACTACCAAAGAAAGTTTGTTTCAGTACAAAACACCTTTTTTAAAAAGCACACACACTCTTAGTATTACTGCATCTTTTCAAGACGTTTTCCCCCTTAACATTCCTTGCACAAACATTCACTGTGATCTTTGTATGGAAAATCAAGCACAGAGCAATAGGTCCTGAATAGGACATGTGATTTCTGTAGAAACACCTGTTATTTCTTTCTTATACGTAGATTCTCCAACCTTGGTATTGAAGAATAATTTTAAAAATAATTACCTTAAATTTTATAATGTGTTGTTACACATTTATAATAAGGAGTATTCATTAAAAAAATACCAGGCTTTTGGAAATTCATCGTATCAGAGAGGTTCATTTTGCTGAATCCAAAGCAATTACTCAAACAGCTAGTATTCCATCGCTTATTAGTACAACATGTTTTTTTCAGGCATCTGGATGTGGGTGTTAAATCCCTAACAGCTGTTAGTGATTCCCTGCTGTATTCCTGTATTTTTATTATTGCAATCCATGTATCTCTTGAATATTAGAGGAATTTTAATACATAGAGTTACCAAGCAACTGCTCAAGACAGCTTTATTTTACGTTTCTTGCATGCTTCATGAGACTGCTCTGCGAACAGAATTATCAAAGCGAGAGAACAGAAGAGTAAGCTGGAAAAGGAGATCAGCTAAAGGAGACAGCAATTTTAGAGGACTAATTCTATAAGATTCACTCTAACAAACCTCAAAGACTTAAAGGGTGCAGAGGCTGTAGCTTCCTGCAGCTCCAGGCTTCACACTTTGCTGTGTGAGGTTGGCTGCAAGCTTCTGTCCACAAATAAGTTTTTCAAGGACTTTTAAATCCTTTTGTCCTTGGCCCTGAAATGGTCCCTGTGTGGAGCATGTTCTCAACCACACAACCTTACATACAAATCTAATGACCCCAGCACAAACAACATCTTAAAATGACGGAATATGTATGTGGTGGTTGTATTTATAGCATGAGGTGTGAGTATCCCTTATTTTATTTACAGTCTAGTTTTTGCATCCTTTAGGTGCATCCCAGCATATTTTTAAGCCTCTTCTCCAATAATAAGAGAGCTCAAAGCTTACATCTTTTATAAAAGCTGAATATTTCCTGTAATCACATGATTTCTTAAAGCTCTCATGTTTGGAGGGAAGTAACTACATATATTTGATATACAATAGTCAGCGTACTTTGGTTACGGATATATTGGCTATGGTTAGATTCTAAGGAACTTGCATGCCATGGTGTTTTTGGAAAACTGCAATTTATCTACATGAAAACGCTGGAACTTTAACAAAAATACAACTTAATAAGAGATATGAGGAGAAGATGGCAAATAATATCCCCTTCTGGAGGACAAAGTATTTCTGAGAATGATGATATCAAACAGGACTACAACATATAAAAGTGACTGTATGAGGCATGAAATCCTGTTCATTGAAAGGATTTTCATTTTAAGGTTAAGTACTTGTTAAGGCAACAAGGATTTACTTGTTAAAGCAACAAGGATTTGCTCAGTCTAGAAAATACAAACTGTGTTTCTTTGCTTCTGTACTTCTAATTCCACGTGTGGTATAGCATCGTACCATGAACTCTCTGTAATATTTTTTTTTCTAGAAATAACGCCCACAAGAGGATCTGCAGGAGTTAGCACATCTCCT
The DNA here is from genome assembly GCF_000708025.1 of Charadrius vociferus. Lineage (NCBI taxonomy): Eukaryota > Metazoa > Chordata > Aves > Charadriiformes > Charadriidae > Charadrius > Charadrius vociferus. The sequence goes on from NW_009648369.1 coordinate 6,148,996, forward strand.
GCAGAGCTTGTGTTCAAGCAAAATAAATAAATCTTTCTGGTTAAGAGCTGACATAGAACAGAGCCATGCGTCTTTTCACTGCAGCTTCTAGAACTCCAGCTTCCAGGTACACAGCTTACTGCCATGATAACAGGTCTGTTACCCACAGGCGGTTGTCTTGGGCTTTGCAGAATGGTTATGCTGCTAGCCTTGGAAGTGATATAAATGCATTTACATGCTACTACGTTTGGACTCATAATTAATACTTCAAGCAGAGCAAGTTCCAGTGTCTAATCTGCAAGCTGGATAAACTGTCCCCATTTAAATGAGTTTGTCATTTATAAATGCTACATATGCTTTCATGTAGTTAACCACATGGGATGTAAACGTGCTGAAATGCTGCAATATCTATATTTCCCATTAAAAGGGTGCTCACCTAGATAGTGAAAATCTCTGTGTGAGAGCTTGAAAAAATAGCTGTACGGTATTAGCAGGACAAATCTGATAGTTTTTCCAAAGTATAGTTTAGGGTCAAATTGATTTCAGACTACCTGGATTGTGAATTCACATCAAGAACTGTGGCAATCCTTTCTTGAGCAACTCAGATCTGAGAGCTGCACTAGTGGTTGCTATTAATTGCCACAGGGAGAAGGAGGACTGAAGAAAAGATAGATTGACTTTCTTCACCCCATCTAAAACCATTGTGGGAATCGGAGCAAGAGCTGAGCGTGAGACTACAACATGTTTCATGTGACATAAAGAACATAATAGACCAGGTGGACTCACACTGGGAGCTTTTAATTTCCAAGTGGTTTATCACAACACCCAAAGTTTAGTTTTATGTTGCAAGGACACAAAGAAAATTTGCTTATAGGGATGGTTTATTTGATCTATTAGTAACTGGCCACACAATTTCAGACATTAACATCCTGCTTTTCTACTGCCCAGCAGCTGTAGAGTTCTACCTGCACCTGGGGGTCATAAAGCATTAACCCTTCAGGCATCACCTGACAGACTCATCTTTGTTAATAAAGAGGTCCAGTGATTTTTGAAGATAGGCCGGCAAAAGTCAGCACTAGAAGGGCACAAAGCATTATAATGATCATGATGATGCAGACATCTTCCTCTCTGGAATTACACTCCCCGGCCTTCCCCCAGCCCCCTGAGGAGTTATGCAGGATAATAAAGATGATGTAGACTGCATTTCTTAAGGCTATTCCATTTTAGCTGGAGAAGGAACACAGCACTGTAGATAGAATATGCTTCTAATAAACTGGTTTTTGTGTAACATCTAGAAAAAGAGACCAGCTTAGTGTTTCATTTTGCATAATACATTAACACCCTGTCACCTATAAATACTCAGACTCAACCTCCTGTCAGATTCCATTTGTATTTCTATTTAATGTTTTTTCCCCTCTTTTCAGCACATTGTTTGATATTCTTTGCTTTTGTACTGGCTTCTTGGGAGCTGGTCTACACGTGAAATTAATTCAGCAACTCCTTCTGAATATTCCTATTTTGAAATAAGAGTATCTCATTCACATTTAGGTTGATTTGATTTCTGGACTAATCTGAATAAGTGATAAAATACTCTAATGAAGATTTCTAAATACATTGGTATTCAGGAATAACCATTGCAGATTAGACTCATTCTCTACCTTAATCAAAAGTAACTTTTAACTACTCTTAAAGTCTATTGCTATTAATATTGATCCCAGTGAAATGAGACTATGCTTGATGCTGGTTATAATTAAATGAATAATATAATATAAAATAATTAATATGATATGATGTAAGATAAGATAATAAATATATAAGTGCTAACATAGTCCTACCATGGCAATCTTTTTTAATTCTACTTTAATCACATTTGATATAATTCCCAGAAGCTATAAATGATCCTGGGAACAGAAGACTTCTCATCATAAGTTTCCTACTTTTTGCATGGATGGAATGAACGTTGCAATACCGAAGTGTCCAAAGAACTTCTACAGTGAATACTTTATTTTTATTAATATGATCTATTTAATTAATTTTGTTTCATCTATTCATTGCACTTGTGGTCACTTCGAGCCACTAACATGAGGGTCCCCACATCATTCCATGGACTATGGATGAAGTCTGGAGAGGATGAAGTCTGGAGAAATTGTCTCTCAGGCTCTGCCCTTTTTTATCATGTAGGCTACTGCATCCGTACACCTTCTCAGCTCTGGTGGATCGCCCTCGGTATTGGGATACTCAATCCATTGTTGCCTCTTCCTCCTCCTCCTCGGTGTCTTCATATATCCGCCCTGCAGAACGAGGCATGTCCTGGGAGGGACGCTGAGCACTGGGACCGTTTTCCCACACTGCAGCACTGACCATTTCCCTGCCTTTTCCTGGAAATCTCCAACAACGTCTCTCCAAGACAAGTCCTAGGATCAGCCTGGGGGCAGTTTATCCCCTAGGAGGCAACATCATTAAATCTACCCCAAGTTTGGTTCCCTCTGCCCCACCCATTTCCCCATCTGCAAGCACCCCTTACCCTCCCTCATGCTGGGGCGGTGGGCTGCCTGCCCCGTCCCTGCTGTTCCTGGTTGTGCTGCAGGTGCTCTGAATCAGGAGAAAAACTCTATAAAAATGTTGTCTCTGGGCCACAGAGACATCAAATGTTGACATGTGGCCTACTGAGATGCTGTATGGTCATGTGCAGTCTGTCATAGAGGGAGCCAGGTCAGGACTGTGGGGTTTTCTTAAATAAATGAGTTAAATTTACTCTTTATTCTTATTCCTTCACCGTCACACCCCGGAAAAAAAAAAAAAAAAAAAAGTTGTTATTATTATTATTTACTCCTACCAGTGAAACACTGCTTAGAACTGGCCTTTAAGAGACAGCAAATTAACTCAGTGAGATATTATATAAATTGTTGCTGTTATTCCTGAAATTAACATTTCTTTTTGTTTGAAAAGAACATATGTATATGTATACACATATTACAACTGAGAAAAGCTACTGCTTAGCAAATAAAAGCATCTTGTCAATGACAAACTTGTCAAAATCCCAATTTTCTACAGGCTCTTATGATGGTACATTTTTCTTCCGGGTTTTATATGCCACCAGTGCAATTGTGGGTTTACACAGGTTAATTTACCTTATGACATTGTATGATTGCTTTGGAACATAGCAATATATCTACTATACCCAGTGCTTAGGCCCTCGGCACTAGCAACATTATTTAAGGCAAGGACCTGTCATAAGGATTCTGCGCTCACTCTTAGCCCTATATAAGGCAGGAGGAGCAAGGTCTCTAACTTCAGAAGAATTTTATTCAGCCAAAGAAAGAAAAAGAAATCACTTTTTCTATTCTACACTTTTTTTTTTTTCTGTTTCTGCTATTTACACATCAAACTTTGAGTTAGGATACAGACCAGAATAAAGATTTTAAATGTAGTGAGATCTAAGATTAACCTACTTTCTGAAGGGAGAGGATTCAGTATTTGTTGTTTTATTACCAGTAACTTCAGGCATCTGCCTCTGATATCTCCCTGGGCCTGGGATTATAACAGTTATTTTCTGTGTTGATGGAGGAGGGAAACAAAAAGAGGAGCAAATGTTAACACAGCGATGCCTTTAAAAGGTCAAAATGAAACGTGAAGTTAGATCCTCCACAGGAGAGGACAGCAGTGCACTAGAAAGGGAATGAATGATCATCCCTGAGGAAGTGTCCTCGTGTTTCTGCACTGGGGCAACAGCAAGTATTTTTTACTTTGTTTGCCAGCGAGGACATGGCTTCCAACAGGATGTCTTCAGAGACAATGAAAAGCCACCCTGTGTCCTCTACATGGACTCCGCAGCACCACCCGGCTGCCAGTGGCGCTACGCTGTCCCTTAGGCATGGAGATGTAACAGGTCCAGCCTCCTAAAAATCTTGGAGGCAGTTTCCAAGTCATTGTCAGATCCCATTGATAACAGACCTCAAGGCTCTTTTTTCTTGTATGAAGACAAAACAAATATCTGAGATTTATCTGGCTTTGCTTTATAATATCTAATTTGACTGGGAAGCAAGTAATTTGTAAAAATAGACAATATTTCAGTTATTTTTACTATTTTTCTCTAAACAATATCCCAAGGCATATTGTAAGGATTTTTGTTAATACTGACTTCAAGCATTTAAAAGATGTCACTCATGCCAAATATTATTTAATGCAGTATAGTGAGTAGTCTGTACTAGGACTAGCTCTCTAAAGGATGTGCATAATTTCTCTTTAAAAATCTGGTGGTTTTCCGCAGCAATTAACTATCATTTCTACTTGCATTGTGATGGAGTCTGGTTCATAGAAATCTCAAAGCAGTCTGAATCCCACAGGATGCCATTAAAGAGCTTGCAGAAGATCTGTCAACAGCTAATCAACACCACCTCACCTATCCACCACCTCAAACTCATTATGATCACTTGTGAACGACATTGTAATATTAGCTGCAGAGTGATAAAACACCAAAAAAAAAGACACCAAAATAGCTGTTAGTCACAGAAAAATGTAAACAGGAAAAAAATAAAAAAAGCTTTCCCTGATTTTTCTTTTTTTTTTTTTAATTTATTTTTGTTAGTACTGAGCACCATCTGCTGGATGGTGCTGGCTTGCACTAATACTCATCCCCCGGGGTGAAGAACAGATTATTCACACTCGCACAAGCTGAGTGAGTCAGGTCTTGCCCCCACATACATAGACAACAAGCTTTTATATAAATACCCTTCCAATCCTCATAAAGCATAGGCAACTGACGTATGTTTTATCAGTTATTTCTAAAGGCATGAGAGACGCGCAGTATGTCAACAGATTGCATGCTGTGGTTGAAGCGCTAAAATAAATTAGTGGCCAGTGGCACGGCTGCACACTTGTGTATCAGGCACTAATCTGCTCTTACCACCGGGTAAGCACTGTCCAGAAGACGCAAGTGGAAGAACAAGCTCTAATCCTAATTATCAGCCTCGTGTTTACTTGGTGCTAGAAGATACAGATGTAAAAACATGATTTTAACCTTCCACATTTGTTTTAGGCTTATAACCCTGCTTTGTAATGTGGCAGCCATACTCTGGCGTATTCGCTCCTTAGTAAATCCCAACTGAGTTTCTCCAGAAGCTCTGGTTTTACGGACTCAAATATTTCCCCATTAGAGACTATTAGACCTGTATGAGGAAAACACAATCTCATCTCATTTTGTAATCCCCAAGACCCCTACTAATGATGTCTTACCAACTATATGCATGTAAACTGTGACATTAAAGACGTGTTGCCACTGGCCTTTATTAGCTGCTTCTTAAATTATTTTTTTTACATTAATTTTGTAAAGGTTAGTTTTATGATAGGCATTTCATGCAAATCAGTAGGGGAAAATGGCAATATATTTTTATTATCGGTTCTGAGTCACTAATGTACAATTATTATCTGTGTGGAGCTGGGTGCAGTGAAGAACAGAACTGTACCAAATATCTTTGAGCAAAAAGTAGCCTTGACCAAGCTATATCTTGAAGACGAAATATGACAAAGGAGGAAGGTTCTCTTCCAGAATTGCCTTTTTTTTTTGTCACAAAACTTCTGATCTCACCCTGCAAATTGAATCAACATGGAGGTGTTGCTGAGGGCAAAGGCAAAACTAAGTTGGGCAGAAGGAGGGAGTAAAATAAGAGGCTGTCTAGAACCCCATTTCAGAGTGGTTCTATCCACACCCCCCAAAAGTCAAGCTATTTATTCCATGAAAGACACATGTCAAACAGAAATCGCCTCAGAAAAATTTCCTTTTTTTTAATTTTTCCTTTCATAGCATGGGGTATGTAGACCAAATGGAATATACAGTCTCCAATGTTTACAGTAAATAAATTCCTTCTACTTTGGATTTTATTGTGAATATATCAAGAACATAAGACTCTAGATAATAGTATATATCTGCAAAGGGTAGACCAAGAGCAATCATTATGAATGCCAAAATATTTTCATCCTAAAATGTCCTCTTAATTTCCTTAGGGGCTTTGCTTTCTGGAATAAAAATCGTTTGGTTTTTTTGTTTTTTTTTTCTCTTAGTTCCAGTGTGACTACTCTAGCATTCCAAATGACAATATTAAGAGTTTTATAAAGAAACAAACACATTGCTGGAGGATAGAATAAAAAAGTGGGAAACTACCTTATGCCATTGATATTCAAAAAATGAAATCAGCAGCATTAGTGTATTCCAGATGGTACCATGCAATTTGCATTGTGCTCCAATTGAAGTGGAAACAAAAATACTAAGATTTATGAAAAGATGAAAGAGCCAATACGCTTACTGCCTGAGAAGACTGTTCTTGTAATTTCTGTTAATGTTAAAACATGTTTCCTGAGAGACAATCAAAGCATCATGGAGTAATTTAGGTTGAAATGGATCTTTGGAAGTCATGTGATTCAACTCCCCACTCAAAGTTGAGCCGACCTCATAGTTGCATCCAACTTCGAAACCATGAAGCTGCCCAGGGTCTTGCCAAGCCAAATTATGTCTCTTTAAGGATGGACGTTCCAGAGCTTTTCTGAGACACCCATTCCAGTGTTTCATCACCCTCATTATAGTAATTGGTTTTGTCCTACTACTCAATTAGAATTTCAACCGTCTGCAGTTTGTGCCCATCGCCCCTAGCATTGCAGGCTGTGCACCTCCAAGAGGAATCTGGCTCCATTTTCTCTATAAACACCCACCAAATGGCTGAAAAAAAAGCAATTACATCCTCTTTTGCCTGCTCTTCTTCAGGCTAGATGAACCCATCTCTCTACAACTGTCTTCATGTCATGTACTCCAGCCCCCTGATCATCTTGATGGCCCTCTGCCATATTCATTTCAATTAATTGCTATCTTATTTGTATGAGGGAGCACAAAATTGGACATAGTACTTCAGATGCAGTCTTATAAGTGCTCCACTCAATAGACAGCAGCAGTCATACCCCTCTTTCTCCTGGCTGTGATCTTACTAATAGAGTCCAGTATGTTCTTAGGCTTCAGAGACAACAGAGAAACTGTCCAAGCAGCCAGTGATCAGGTTAGGTAAGCTAAAGCCTAGATAGAATTAAATCTGGCCAGGGACATCAAGGGCAACAAGAAAAAACTTCTATAAATATGTCAGTGACAGAAGGAAGACAAGGGAAGATGTGAGCCCTCTCCATAAGGAAGCAGGAGACCTGGTCACCCAGGATATGGAGAAGACTGAGGTACTCAATGGCTTTTTTGCCTCAGGCTTCACCAGCAAGGGCTCTAACCACACCACCCAAGCCACAGAAGGCACAGGCAGGGGCTGTGAGAATGAAGAACCACCCACTGTAGGTGAAGATGAAGTACAATACCATCTAAGGAACCTGAAGGTACACAAGTCCATGAGACCTGATGAAATCCATTTGACGGTCCTGAGGGTATTGGCAGATGAAGTTGCCAAGCCACTATCCATCATATTTGAGAAGTCACAGCAATCTGGTGAAGTTCCCACTGACTGAAAAAGGGGAAATGTAACCCTCATTTTCAAAAAGGGAAAAAAGGAAGACCCGGGGAACTACAGGCCAGTCAGTCTCACCTCTGTGCCTGCCAAGATCATGGAGCAGATCATCCTGGAAACTCTGCTAAGGCACATGGAAAATAAGGAGGTGATCGGTGACAGCCAACATAGCTTCAGCAAGGACAAGTCATGCCTGACAAATTTGCTGACGTTCTATGATGGCATTACAGCGTTGGTGGATAAGGGGAGAGCAACAGACACGATCTACCCAGACTTGTGCAAAGCATTTGACACTGTCTCACATGACAACCTTCTCTCTAAATTGGAGAGACACAGATTTGATGGATGGACCACTTGGTGGATAAGGAATTGGCTTGATGGATGCACTCAAAGAGTTGTGGTCAGTGGCTTAATATCCAAGTGGCAAGCAGTGACGAGTGGTATTCCTTAGGGGTTGGTACTGGGACCGGTGCTGTTTAACATCTTCATTGGTGACAGTGGGATTGAGTGCACTCTCAGCAAGTTTGCCAATGACAACAAGCTGCGTGGAACAGTTGACATGCTGGAGGGGAGGGATGCCATCCAGAAGGACCTGGCCAGGCTGGAGAGGTGAGCCCATGCCAACCTTATGAAGTTCAACCAGGCCAAGTGAAAGGTTCTACACGTGGGCCGGGGCAATCCCATGTACAAGTACAGGCTGGGCAGGGAATTAATTGAGAGCAGCCCTGAGGAGAAGGACTTGGGGATGTTGGTTGATGAGAAACTCAACATGACTCAGCAATGCATGCTTGCAGCCCAGAAGGCCAGCTGCGTCTTGAGCTGCATCAAAAGAAGCGTGGCCAGCAGGTCGAGGGAGGTGATTCTGCCTCTCTACTCCGCTCCCATGAGACCCCACCTGGAGTACTGCATCCAGCTCTGGAGCCCTCAACATTAGAAGGACATGGACCTGTTGGAGTGGGTCCAGAGGAGGGGCAAAAAGATGATCAGAGGGCTGGAGCACCTCTCCTATGAGGACAGGCTGAGAGAGTTGCGGTTGTTCAGCCTGGAGAAGAGAAGGCTCCAGAGGGACCTTATAGTGGCCTTCCTGTATCTGAAGGGATACCAGAAAGATGGGGAGGGACTTTTTATAAGGGCATGTAGTGATAGGATGAGGGGGAATGACTTCAAACTGGAAGAGGGCAAGTTTAGAATAGATATTAGGAAGAAATATTTCACTATGAGGGTGGTGAGGCACTGGAACAGGTCACCCAGGGAAGTTGTGGATGCCCCATCCCTGGAAGTGTTCAAGGCCAGGTTGGATGGGGCTTTGAGCAACCTGGTCTAGTGGGAGGTGTCCCTGTCTGTGGCAGGAGGGTTGGAACTCAATGATCTTTAAGGTCCCTTCCAACCTGCACCATTCTAGGATTCTGTGATTCTATGATTCGCTGCATACAAATCAGATGCATATAAACTGAGTGCTGGTGGATATTTCATTGCTGTAATATAACTGTAATGTTGTTGTGTTGTAAGTGAATTTACAGAGAAAAACTGTAGTTAACTGCAATTATTATTTAATTAATAATTATATTGTGAGCCATGTTATTTATTCTTAAGATAATATCTTAATGAAATTCTATAAGCTGGAGAATCCCCCCTATGTACTGTACAGCAAAATATCATGTGGGCAGATGCACAGCAAATGTAACTGCAGTGGAAGCACACACCACTTTGCACTTCTGTACTTAGTTTTATCCAACACTAATGAAGCTTTGTAGAACTCCTACAGAGCAGGTAATTATTACATCCATTATGCAGAGGGGAGGAATTGAAGCATAAATAAGCAACAGAACTCATTTTAAAGTCTGCAGTGATGGCCTAAATGACCTCTTACTGAGTGGGAGTTTTAGGAATGATTTAATTAGAGGAGAACTGGGTCAAGGCCAAGTGTTTTTGAAAATCTCACGCTACCTTTTCTAGCTCAAGGTCAAGTAGAGAACAGAAGTCAACTGAAGGCCCTCCTTCTAGTCCTTTAATTTATTTTGAGTGCGTATCATACTCATAAACAGTGAATCACACTCCTCCTCCCCAGGTGCTAACTTTCCCATCAGGAGCAACTTATAGTAAAAAAGGGGGAAATTGGTTAGTTCCACAGTTTGGGGGGCTGGGGGGAGTAGTCAGCTAGATAGATAGGTGTAGTATTAGTTTGATTGTTGAAACCATTTCAGTAATTCAGATATTCAGTGCTTTGTCTACAGTACGTCGGTGTACAGGACACTCTTCACCCATTTCAAAAGGACTATTTTCCATGAACCCATTTTTATCAGGGCAACCCGTCAAGCCACCCTTTTAACAACATATTTTCATAGCATGATTAGGCAGTTTGCTTACTTTCAAATTCTGAAATGTCTTTTTAGAAGAGGTAAGGTTTTTTTCTTTTTATTTAACAGTATGAACATTTTTGTCAGAAGTTAAATAAAATGTCTCCAAAATGTTCCTGGATGAACTGAAAAATGTTGTTTGTTTTCTTGGGCAACATTTCAAGAATAATCTTGAAGGTATTCAAATTAGGGGTGCTTACTACATTATAACAAAAATTAAGACTCTCGAAAATGTTGACTTTATGAAATAATATCACTGAAAAATCAGGAAATAGCTGTACAACTGATTAGTGCCACAAGATGGCACTGTTCTATGCCACTAGATTTTTTCGACGTGTCCTAGACCAATAAATAGATTAACAGAGATTATAAAACCAGTAAAGGATGCATATGTAGGCTTATTAAAATAAAATAAATAGTAATAAAAGAACAGGAAATATAAAAAGTTACTTAAACAGGAGATTCAGTAGAAATAAGGTAGAACTCATTCGGCAATGACATATCTACCCCAGTGTTACCAGGGGGAGGACAGAGGCTGGAAGTAAAGACAACTGGTCTGGTTCAGATTAAGCAAGAACGCATCAACATGATTACCTAGAATTTAAACTTTCATTGTAAACCTTCAGGTTCAGGAAATAGTATTTAACTGTCCCCACAGCTTTTCTCAACCTTTTTCTTTTCTTTGAAAGATAAAATTTATCTACACTGATACTGAGGTCAGTAACGAGTGGTGTCCCTCAGGGGTCAGTACTGGGTCCAGTCTGGTTCAATATATTCATCAACGATCTGGACGAAGGGATAGAGTGTACCATCAGCAAGTTTGCTGATGACACAAAACTGGGAGGAGTGGCTGACACGCCAGAAGGCTGTGCCGCCATACAGCGAGACCTGGGCAGGCTGGAGAGTTGGGCAGAGAGAAACCTTATGACATTCAACAAGGGCAAGTGTAGGGTACTGCATCTGGGGAGGAATAACCCCATGCATCAGTACAGGTTGGGGGCTGACCTCCTGGAGAGCAGCTCTGTGGAAAGGGACCTGGGAGTCCTGGTGGACAACAGGATGACCATGAGCCAGCAATGTGCCCTGGCGGCCAAGAAGGCGAATGGCATCCTGGGGTGCATCAAGAAGAGTGTGGCCAGCAGGTCGAGGGAGGTCATCCTCCCCCTCTACTCTGCCCTGGTGAGGCCGCATCTGGAGTACTGCGTCCAGTTCTGGGCTCCCCAGTTCAAGAAGGACAGGGAACTGCTGGAGAGGGTCCAGCAAAGGGCAACAAAGATGATTAGGGGA
>NW_009648369.1:6160193-6181164 GCF_000708025.1 Charadrius vociferus
TGGGCAGAGAGAAACCTGATGAAATTCAACAAGGGCAAGTGTAGGGTGCTGCATCTGGGGAGGAATAACCCCATGCACCAGTACAGGTTGGGGGCTGACCTCCTGGAGAGCAGCTCTGTGGAGAGGGACCTGGGAGTCCTGGTGGACAACAGGATGACCATGAGCCAGCAATGTGCCCTGGCGGCCAAGAAGGTGAATGGCATCCTGGGGTGCATCAAGAAGAGTGTGGCCAGCAGGTCGAGGGAGGTCATCCTCCCCCTCTACCCTGCCCTGGTGAGGCCGCATCTGGAGTACTGCATCCAGTTCTGGGCTCCCCAGTTCAAGAAAGACAGGGAACTGCTGGAGAGGGTCCAGCAAAGGGATACAAAGATGATTAGGGGATTGGAACATCTCTCATATGAGGAAAGGCTTAGGGACATGGGTCTCTTTAGTCTAGAGAAAAGAAGATTGAGGGGGGATCTTATTAATACTTACAAATACTTAAAGGGAGGGTGCCAGGGGGATGGGAGCAGTCTTTTTTCAATGGTGCCCAGTGATAGGACGAGGGGTAACGGGCACAAGCTTGAACATAGGAAGTTCCATTTTAACATGAGGAGGAACTTCTTTCCTTTGAGGGTAGTGGAGCACTGGAACAGGCTGCCCAGAGAGGTGGGGGAGTCTCCCACTCTGGAGACATTCAAAACCTGCCTGGACGCCGTCCTGTGCAACCTGCTGTAGGTCATCCTGCTCTGGTGGGGGGATTGGACTAGATGATCTCCAGAGGTCCCTTCCAACCCTGACCAGTCTGTGATTCTGTGATTATTATGGTCAGAAAAAAAGATATTTTATAAGAGAAAGGAGCATGGCCACTTGTGCAGAATATGCATATTAACATCATTTGCAGTCCTAAAAATAATTTTACCCAAGCTTCTCAGGACAACAGCATGACACAAAGTACCATATTTGGATCCTGGGGAACTGGAATTTGTTTCATGTTGGGAGAAAGGAGGATCAAAAGAGCTTCTCAGGCACACCCAATCCACTCAGTTTGGTATTACTGGTTGAAACTTAAGACAGTTGATGTTTATTCAGACCTAAAAAAATGTGGCTCTTCTATTAGTTGGTTGTTCCATAAAGCTCAGGTAGCTTTCTTCTCCACATTCCTGCATGAATGTCAAGATCAATTTTACCTGGGAGGACATGTCCTACACCTTCTCCGCTTTCCTCAGGGAACAGGTTGTTCCCAAAGCCATACAGAAGAAGGCCTTCATTTCCACTGACGTCAGTGGGAAAATGTAGGCCAATAAATCTTTGTCTGATTGAAAGGCCTAAGTTCAACATACAAGTCCTGCTGGGGATCATGTCACACAATTAATATACAGCCTGTCTTTATATCAGTACAGGTGAAGAGAAACTTTTTTACTTGTGGGAAAATGTCCCAACTACAATATTTTTTTTCAGGAATATCTTTGAAAGACAGGCTCAGGACATTTGTCTCTGAATTTTTCATCAGAAGTAGATCTGTGTCTTCATATAAAGCCAAAGATAATAATAAAGTCCCTGATGAATTTCAAGAAATCTCTGAAATTTGTCCCTTTTGGGATTATTTAAATGTTACCATTATTTTTTCTATTTCTATATTTGGAACATGCAAGAAAGAAAATGTTTAAACACAAAATAACATTGCACGTACAGCAATATTGCCTCAACAAAAACCCATCAAATTTTATAAGCACTGCAAGAAGCCTTTCTAAAAAGTATTTCTTTGTTCATTTAAAACATTTTTCATCCTCTTCTTAATAGAATCATAGAATCATTTAGGTCAGAAAAAACCTTTAAGATCATAGAGCCCAACCGTTAACATAGCATTGCTAAATTACCCCTAAACCACGTCCCTCAGCACCACGTTTACTCATCTTTTAAATACCTTCAGGGATGGCGACTCCACCACTTCCCCGGGCAGCCTGTTCCAATGCTTGACAACCCTTTCGGTGAAAAAATTTTTTCCTAATATCCAATCTAAACCTCCCCTCGTGCAACTTGAGGCCATTTCCTCTCATCCAATCACTTGTTACGTGGGAAAATAGATTGATAGCCAGAACACTACCCACCATGCTGAAGTGCACTGGGATAGTCAGTCTTAAAAAACTATGACTCCATTGAGCAAAGGTCCCCTCACCCCTACTATAGGAAAAAAGCTTTGCAGCCATCATTTCAGCAGCCTTCATGGAAGAGGAAAGCAGAAAAAAGGGGAGTAGGATGAGGGATTTGCGGTATTTCAATCTATTCAAATCAGGAAATGAATAAAAAAGGTGAATCTTGGCAAAGGGTTTCTCAGCGTGGATCTTTATGTGTTTGCTGGGAAGGGAGAAGAGACAGCAGGGGGTAAAAAACAGATGTAGTGTTTGGAAGATTGGCTCGGGACGCTGAAATATGTGTTTGTAGTGAGTTCCTATTCTGCAGATAGTCCGGTCTTGTCATGTTTCTAAGCAACAAGATCTATAATATACACTTGCACTAACACAGAGTAAATTGCCTCAAATGTGTATAAATGTTAAGCCAGGTCTGCATATTTATTTAGTGATTGCTTTATTATCACAGTAAGTAGGGCAATAAATATTGTCATGGTTTTAAGACCCTCATAAAGCTTATTATTTTTCAGTATTCATATGAGAATAATATCTAGGAATTATTTATACTCAGAGTTCTGACTAATGCTCAAAATTACTGTGTAGGCAAGGTCTTCACCTGTAATATTCACCTCTTGATATTCTTCAGAGGTCAGTGATGGCAGAATGTAGAAATCTCTGGGTTATGAGGTATTCAGTTGTGTTATGCTTTTATGTAAAAGATGTATTTTTTCCAGTACTTGCGATTTGGATGACACTAAAGGTTATAAATAAAATAAACTATATCTAGAAATAACATGGATTGGATTATGCAAAAAAAATCTATTGTCATTCCATTAGTAGCAGACTTCTAAATTTCCACATGTAAACATGAAGCATGTTACCTGTATTCCAGGTGTTACAAAACATGGCAAAAATTAGATTTAAATCTTTCTGGTAACTCATGATATTCATCATAAAATGTACAGGCAACATGAGACTATCTGAAAATGGGAAATTAATGTTTTGGAGATTAGAAGCAAGAGAGTGTACTTACAGGACTTGAAAATTGGACTTTTTTTTCCATTTTTATACTCTGCTTTAAGGTCACTTAAAAGCATTTCAAAATGACTGAATAAGTCTACTATAAATGATCAAATTTTATAGCACAGAAACAACATGCTATAACACAAACAGAGGAAGAGAGGATAGCAATGAGCCAAATGCCACACTAAAAAGGTGTGAATTTGGCGATCATAATAAAGTTGATGCTATTGAAGAAAGAATATTGGTCATGGGAGGTTCAAGCCAAATTAGATGTATAGCAACAACACCCTGAACTGGTAACACTTGAGGCCAACATGTAATTGATAAAAATTGATATATGATCTTATATACCTGGAGAAGGTTCAGTGCATTTACCTTACTTGACAAAGTCTCTTTCATTCACAGTTTTCTCTTAACTGGAGAGTCTTGTTAAATAATTCTAAAAATAAGTTTTACTTTAGATGATTGCTTAAACTTCATAAAATATTCTCTCTCCTACACATTTACTGAGTGGCATAATATAGGAATGGGATTCAAATCCAAGTTTGGACATCCTCAGCTCAATTCTGTCATTGCAAAAATTACCATCTGTTGCTATTTAAGAAATGACATAGGACTTGTGGAAGAGTCTTGGTTTTGTAGTGGTTGTTGGGGGTAAGGTAAGATGCTCTGGGGCATCTCATATACCCTTACCTACCTACACACAGGAGCCAAATCAAGCTTTAAGTTTTATCAACTCTAAGTAGATCTTTAGACACCAAGCACACGTGCAGATTCCTACAGGTAGAAACCTAAGCATAGATGTCTCCATCTGGAGCTGAATCTCACCCTAAATATCTTTTCACAAGGAGAGTAGAGAGCTGATGTGGTTGCCCACACATTGGCATCTAGGATAGTTTGATAAATCTTAGAGTGTTTGATCTGGTCCCTACCTGTCACTCCAAAATGGCCTGGATCACCTATGCCATATTTGACAAACCTCTTTCAATTCTTTCAAATACCCAAGGCATTGCAAAAAGCAGTGGATGCTTATGTGTGAGCAAGTGAATGGGGGCTATTTTGTGTTTATGAATCCCTTTACAACACAAAAAATGGCTCAGGAAGCACCCAACACCTATAATTTTTCCTGGCACGGAGTAGCATTAAAATTAAATCTCCCCCCCCCCCTTTGTGGAATGTTTTACATAGTCCGGTCTCTGCCTTCAGATAGTTTAAATGGCAGTCATCTGACCTATTTTAGATATCTTCATCTGATCAGGTCTCTTCAGACTAATTTTATACTCAAGGAGACTACGACATATTTCTAGACTGCAATTAAACTCATCCTAAAGTATGTGGCTAAAATAGGTCAGATGAATCATATGCCCATTTCTCATCATTGTCTATAAAGTATGGCTAGTTCAGAGGTAGACAACTAAAGTTAGGTCAGATGAATCATGTAATATGGTATCCCTCAAGGACACAGTTGGAGGGAGGAGTTACATTCCTTCTCAAGTGACTTGGTACTATGTTGTCTGTGGTTGTCAGAAGTTGGAAAGATTAATTTTACTTACATATTTTTATAAGGTATGATTGTCATTTCACATGTTCTTATTATTTATAAGTCTCAACATATGAAGAGTTTCACAGTGAGAAAACAGGTATATGATTATCAATACTTGACTGAGCATCTTTTGATCACCCAAGAATTTTAAACTGGTTTGGATTAAAAACATGCATATAATCATAAAATCATAGAATCATAGAATGGTTTAGGTCAGAAGGGACCTTAAAGATCACCATATTCCGACCCCCTGCCATAGACAGGGACACCTCCCACTAGACCAGGTTGCTCAAAGCCCCATCCAACCTGGCCTTGAGCACTTCCAGGGATGGGGCACCCACAACTTCCCTGGGCAACCTGTGCCAGTGCCTCACCACCCTTAGAGTGAAAAATTTCTTCCTGATATCTAATCCAAACTTACCCTCCTTTAGTTTGAAGCCAATACCCGCTGTCCGATCACTACATGCCCCTGCTTTCATGGAGTTAGTCTTCAACATATGATACAAAATGTGTGTTGGCTTTATGTCTTTCTGCCATCTTTATATGGAACATAGGAGAACAGCAAACATTTGATGGAGTATAAAGTGGATCAGATAGACAATGATTTACTATGCATAAAAACTACCACTGCAAGGTTCATGCTTCACATAAATTAATTAAAAGAGACTTGAACTTACACAGCTGGCTTATACTAGAATAATTATTATTATTATCATGTGTCACGATGTTTTGATTTAGCGCTAGGAGTCCTAAACCTAAATTTACTATATCCTCTAAACAAAGACTGAGAGTTGAACAAGGCCTTGTGGGATGAATATTTTACTAAACAATTGGTTCAGCATAGAAGAATTCCCTTCATTTTTGTCCCAATTCATCAGATCTTCAGTTGTGAAAATACAATTCCTTGTGAAGCTGGATTGTAAGCAGATCAGTCAAATTATGGGAGTGTTGTGGTCTAATCCCAGCCGGTAACTAAGCACCACGCAGCCGCTCGCTCACTCACCCCACAGTGGGATGAGGAGAGAATCAGAAGAGTAAAAGTGAGAAAACTCGTTGGTTGAGATAAAGACAGTTTAATAGGTAGAGCAAAAGCCGTGCATGCAAGCAAAGCAAAGCAAGGAATTCGCTCACTGCTTCCCATGGGCAGGCAGGTGCTCAGCCATCCCCAGGAAAGCAGGGCTGCATCACGAGTAACGGTTACTTGGGAAAACAAAACGCCACAACTCCAAACGTCCCTCCTTCTTTCTTCTTCTTACCCTAGTTTTATATACTGAGCATGATGTCATATGGTATAGAATATCCCTTTGGTCCATCTGGGTCAGCTGTACCAGCAACACTGTTTTCAGGACAAATCCAAAACATAGCTCCATACTAGCTACTATGAAGAAAATTAGGTCTACCTCAGCCAAAAGCAGCACAGCAAGTTAAAAATAACTGGCATAATCTGAGAGTCCAGCAAACAGGAGAAGAAGGAGTAGAAAGCAGGACTGAGGACAATTAATATGATTCCCTGTTAAATCAGCTTCATTGTCAAGCAAATGCAACATTTATTACTAGGCAGCTAATAACTGCAGGTGGCCATGACAAAAGCAGGTCATGCTTCTAAAACTCCAGGGGCTGAACAACCATGTAATGACAGGAAAGTCAAAACGCCTTCCTGACAGAAACGAGGACCAAGAATTCCAAAAAGATATGGAGGACTAAATCCTTCAAAGGCAGTTCTAAAGAACCGTACCAGAGATCAGATAAGTCCCAGCTCTTGTGCAGCCTGAAGATTTAATAGTGAAGGAGGTACATACACATCCTCAGCCAGAGCACGGTAAAGCATCTATAAGTTAGTCAGATGAAAGATGAGAGAAATGTTTAGAATCTAAATATTACATAAATACATGTATTCCTATATTTACATTAAAACTGTGGTTTATAAGCCTTTATGGCAGTATTGTTTACCTTTGCTCATATACCTCCATAATGAGAAGACTGCTCTCTTCGGCAGCTCCCAGTTGGTTGACCTGGTTCTGTTCCCCACCCCCTAAGCCTGGAACTTGTAACAGTTGGACATCATAGCAATGGATCAAAGTTTAGTTATGTTTAACACCTTGCTATTTCACATGAATGGAAAACAGAGAGACCCAGAAAATTAAGTTTCATAGAAAGGAAAGAAAGTGAGAAAGTGAGATAGAGAAAATAACCTGTGTTTTGCAGTAGTCAGGAAGGTGTGAATTGTTATTAAAAGTGATTTTACATGGCTTAGGACTCTTTTTTTGCTCTACTTTTAAAGTACATTTGTGATTATTGTAACATGTTTTTTTGTTGTACCTCCATGCATTCTGTATCTTCTATAACTGTTGTATCTGTGGGAAAGTTATGAATATTGCAATTCTTTTACTGTCTTGAATTTTGCACCCCAGATTTTCCAAGAAAAAACAATGGAACAAAGAAAAAAAACAACATTAAACAACTATTCAAGTGAAAGATGGTCTCTATAAAAAAGATCGTCTTGAAATAAGCCAGTAGACCTCCCAGGAATGTTCTTTTACAAATATTGTCGCAGTTGGAATGAGTACCTTCTGCAGCCTAAGCCTGCTACCATAACTGGTCTGACTTTGTTACAAGGCATCCCAACAGGAAAGAAAAAAAAAATAGCTACATTTTAAAAACGTGTGATGACTCTTAAGGGCTGTACTCATTGACTATGACACAAACATCTAATGTTCCTAGTGTCACTTCCTACAGTCAGCACTTTAGAACATGCAGTAATTTGTTGGGTTTTTTTTAAAGAAGATTCTATTTCACTAGATCTTTAGTACGGGTTTTTTAGAATTGGTTACATAGAAGCTGCCAAGGCCCATATCTGCCAGTTCTTTGAACAGTTAAGCCTTCTGTCAAGTGACATCTCTGGTCACAGTTGGGACACCAGCCCTACACTCTTAATTTTCTTTTAGCTTGCTTATAAACAAAAGCTAACTGAAAGTGTATACCTACAAAGAAGAAAAGAAATACAAGGCTTGATCAAGAACAAACCTGTGTGTTTACAGATGTCTACAAATACTTGACTTGTGATAGATCCCGTGTTACATCTGAATGTCTGTAGTGACACATACGGATCTCTGAGGTAATGCAATGAAATGCCCGAGCAGACATTGCAGAGCTGCCAGAAACAGCAGCCTCTGAGGAAGATCCAGAACAGACTTGTACTAAAAAAGTTCATTGGATTTTTAAATAACTATTAAGAAAAATGATTACTATTTTCTGACATAACCAGTGAGAAGACAGAATTTAGGGGCTTTGCTTTTCTTAGAGAACTTTTTGCTCAGGCCTAGGATACCCTTGTTTCCACTAAAATCCGTATTTCTTACAGAGGTAGAGTTGTAAAATAGTTGTAACAGGACTGAATTTTGCAGGCCTTGGCCCTGCTGCATCATGGCAGGGGCAGTGACTGACCCCAGTGTCCCCCCCGGGCTCTGGCATGGGGGAGCTGTGCTGGGGGAGTGAGGGCACCCACCGATCTCCACACTCCTGCCCAACACCCTGCTGCTCCCTGACACATCATTTGAAACGCAGACATTCCCAGTCTTTTCCAAGATGCCTTCTGCAGAAAATGAATGGGAGAAGTTCAACACTTCACACATTTGCATACGACCTCCAAGAATGAACTTAACTTGTGAAATAAGGATGTTGATGGTTGCTCTAAATGGCAGCAATTTTAACCAAAGGGTCAAATCAAAACTGCAGGAAACACTACCAATGAAATATTGAGGTATCTGTGAAATAAAGTGGAGATTTTGATGCCCGCTTCCCAGATTAAACCATCAAATTTCAGCCTTAGCCCCAACTACCACAACTTGCAATCATCACTACAGCCATCACCTGTATGTTTTAAGGTGATAGGTGTTACAGGAAGGTAAATTTCTATAATCATGTTACATTTTTGTCAAATACATTCTAAGATTTCTTCTTTCTCTTCCCTTCATAACAGGTATCATTTCTATAGCTATGTCAATATTCCCAGCCCATTACTGCTGTCCTCAGCGACCTATCCAGGCCACCACAGCCATTATGCCTTACTGAAGTGCACATAGCACAGCACAATCCTAACGCATCCAGCTGTGAATGGAAAAACAGGAATGAAGAGTCACATTTTTCCTTACTGCACGTAGGTAGTCTCTCTGTGATTAAAGCAATCAGAGATTTTCTTCATCAGATTCTCTCGTGGCTCCCTGAAGTTCTACTCCCAAACTTCATTAAAACTCAATCTGTGCAATGTTTTCCTGTGCAAGGTATATAAAGTCTCCCTTGAGAACAATTGTTTGTGAAGTGATGGGGTTTTGTTGCTCTGTAAAATAGTCCTAATATTTCTGTGTATACACAAACACATGTTACTTTACTCATGCTAATGCTTCACAAGCAGTTCCTTTAATTTTGTTTGAGCTACATAAGTTTATGTTAACATAAACTGGCTCTTGACAGCTATAGGACTACACAGATAAAGTATTATAAACCTTGTAAGACTTCAAAGATGAAATCTCATCACTAGAGGGGTTTTTTTGTTTTTTTTTTATATGCATGAGAAAAGGCTTCAGCCTGTACGAAAGCAAATCAGAATGCTCAGGTTTACTTAAGAAAAACTAATAAATATCACTGTTCATTTTCAGCTCTCACTTTACAACTTCATGCTTCATGTTTTCTATATAAATCTCCTTTTGGTGTGTTTGTGACTTTGCACAAACATTGCAGTCTGAAAGTTCAGCTAGCTTTGCCTTCTATCATTTTTTCAATGACAAGAACGTGCGCACATGTGTTTCCTGCTCGAGGTGAGGTTCGTATTTACAGGATATGGAAAGTTAGCATGACAAAAGTAATGACTGTGTAGAAGGAAACTCACTTTCGTTACCAGGCATCCTATTTACTCTACTGTCACCTCGCATGATATGCCGCATACCATTTCAGAAACCAAAGTTCTTTCAGTGAAAACTTCCTGCACAGAAAATGGAAACTTTGACAAAAAAAACCCCAACAATAACAAAAAAGATATGGCTAAGTTTACCCTGGAAAAAAAAAAAAAAAATCAGTTTGATCCTTTCCTCAGATACACCCATCCAGCTCCCATTGAGTCCACTGGTCATGTATGAAATTCATCCCAGAAGACGATAATGAATTATTTGGTTTAATAAAACAAATAAAACATTGTTGAAAAAGAAATTATTCTTGTTTTTACCCACTGCATCACACTCACTGAGAGGCCTGGCTGTCTTCAAAACTCTTTTCCAAAACCTTTTAATTATGAATTAAGCTTAATTCTTCTGGCAGTGGCTGAGAAGGGATTCCCATTCAGCAGAAAAACATCCAGGGAGATTGGATCCTCAATCCAATGATCCTCAGCGGCGATCTATAGGATTACTGTGGGATGAAGAAGGAAAGGAGTAAGTTTGCATTCATAAATCCTCAAAAAAATGGACACAGAAACCCAGCCACCAAGTTAGAAATACCACATTCAAGCCAGGGACTGGATTCACAATGATCTATAACTGCAGCGCTGACTGATACTCTGCCCACAGACAGGCACCACAAGTGCAAGTCATTTAAAGGAAATCATTTTCCATGCACTTAACACTACCACAAGCCCTCTGCACTTAAAAACTGAGCTCCACGTGATTGCAACTCAAAACACTGAAATTAGTATAAAACCAGGAGAAATTCCTGTGAATTGGTGCAAAGATTATTTTTTTTTAAATTTTTTTAGGGTCTCTATAATGGGGAAAAAAATGATTATATGAGTGTTGCTAGAAATGGCATGCTTTGCATTTTTGTTTTAAAAATTAAATATTTTGGATGCTGATTTCACTCACGATTATAATCACCTGCAACAATTCTTTTGCAAAGGCTCTAACACACAAATTTAAAAGGATGGAATTTACCCATATAAGAAATTATATTCTGTGAAGCAAGATTTGACCATAAGTACAGTCATATGAATGACTGAATTGAGAGTCATGGAATAATATTCTTCTCTGCTCTGTGATGCATGAATTTAATTATGCACAGTGATATGGATCACTGAAAAAATGATCATTTCCAGGGTTATGGAAGAGCTCGCCGCTGATTAGAAAGCATGTAGTGCAACCGAATTTAGGTACAAAAAGGCTGAGAATCAGTTTAAAGATCTGAAGTTTTAGCTTTTGAAAAAAAAAATGTGTGAATGGTTCACTAGTTACTAAAATAGAGCAAGTGTTACAACAGCAAGAGCATATAGACCTTACTTGTGCAATAAAAATATGCGTGGTAACAAATTATATTGCTGTGAAGAGCAGATGAGGAGAGACGCCTACTGAAACCTGATGCTGCCTTTGAACTTTAAAATTTTAACTTAATAAGCTCTGTGCTGGTGCTGCTTAGCAAAGGGCTGTCACGAAGGGCAGATTGGTTTCACAGCAGAGTTGCTTTATTAAAAATCCTCAGCATTTCCATAAAGTCCTGATTCAGAGAGAGAAGGAGGAGTTACACTGAACTTGACTGCTGACCTGTCAGGGAGAATGGAGCTATTGTACCCAGAACTGAATATGCATATCTGTGCTGCTTCTCGCTCAGCTTCACACGGCGGTTCCCCTCGGAGAGAGAGGAACCCCTTGGAGATCTGAAAGTTGCTGACTGCCAGACACTGAAACCCTGAACCAGACCCTGAAGTCAGTAGGTTTCAGAGCCTTTAAGAGGTTAAAATACAACTTTTAACCTTCTGCCTTTTTTCTCCATTTGCTGTAGGGTAATCAATGGAGTGCAAGCCATGCACAGCAGCACAGCCCATGGCGTCATCTTTGTGCTATTCAGCAAACTGCAAGCTAGATGTGCTCAATTAATGGTAGAGATTGCCAGGGAAGCAGAGCTAGAAATGCTTATTTGGTAATGCATGAATTGAACCTGCTTGTTTGAATAAAACACTAATTACCTCACTGACTCTTTTGCATTAAGCCTCCTCTTTATACCCTGCTTTACTTGGTGGGAAGGCGTCAGCACAGTTCAGTACAAAATGTGACACAAACTAACGCTTGGGAAGGAAAAATTCCAATGGCACATTATGTGTTGTTCATTGCATGGCTTTCCCTATTACTGCTGAACTTTCAGGACAAAGAAAATATCATCTGTAATCATTAGTCGTGCAAATGAAACACATGGAAAGGAAATTCATTCCCTCATCTTGAACCTCAGCAAAAGGCAGAGCTCCTTTCTGCTCTGCATGCCGTGCTCGGAAGACCAGCATCTGCCGAAGTCACACGTTTTTTTGAAAAAAATGTTTTTAACTGAATTTCAAACTCTGTGATGAAGATAGTTCTGCTTAAGATTTGATCTAGTAATGATGACAAGAAAAGGTATCTTACTTGTTTTCTTCCCTGCCATCTTTGAGACATAGAGGCTGTCTTATCCGGGAAATTTTTTAATGTTTTTTCAGTCTTCATCCGTGGTTTTCTTCCGTCTTCATCCTGACAGAAGCTGTGGCGCAGCTAGACATTTTCTTGTTAAAGCTGTTCTGAGATACAGCTCTCAGTTCAGTCCTACAGTTCCGTTTAAAAATGACACCTGCAGCAGTAAGCCATCTCTCATAAGCAAAGAAATGTAGAAAATGCACTGCAAGACACTGAGAACACACTTCACTCCTGTTATGAGATCTATAAGGAGACGACGAAAAACTTTTTATGAGTTTCATTCATCTTATGCAAAATTAATAGTTCTACAATTCAATGCTCAGTTGTTCCTTCTGAGAACTGAATGAAGAAAATTTTTGTCATAGGAGAAATAGCTTTCTGTTGCCACCTATTAAGGAGCAAGAAAAGACTGTTTGCGTAGCCTTTTGTCAGAGAAATACTTTGTTTTGCACCACAGTGACAAAGCTGAAGTAACTGTAGAAGGTAGAACTGCAGGACATCCAACTAGGACTGTTGCAAGAAGCAAAGCCAATGCAACAAGACCCTTTCTGGCTCCTAGAAACCTCTTGTCACTACTGGTAAGGAAGGAGCTCCCCTCCCTAGAATAAAAGCTTAAGGCAACTTCATGATGTAAGATGACTTTGGGGTGAATGAATCCCAAAAGACATATCAGGGAGAGTGACAGGGGATTAAGAGAGGTGGCGTTATTGGGCAAACAGAAGAAAGTGAGATGGAATAAGATATTTATTTCCTATTCATAGTAGTTGATGGGAAAATGAGGCAAAGTCTATGGTATACTGCTATTAGGGGGGAACTAACAGCAGCTTTCTGATGCCCAGGAGAAGGTTTTCAAGGTTTTCAAGAAGACTTCAGAGTGAAGTATGGCAGGAGGAGGAGATATAGTGCACTTACATGGAAAAAAAGGGAGGTCCAGGCTGGATGTAAGGACAAGCTTTTTCAACACAAGGGCAGTCAGCGGTAGAACAGCTTGCCCAGAGAGGTTGTGTAGTTTCCATTCTTGGGGGTTTTCAAGACCCAACTGGACAACCACTGGAGTAACTTGGTCTGATGTCACAGCTGACCGTGCTTTGGGCAGGAGGTAGGACTAGAAACTGCCTGAGGTCCCTTCCAACATGAATTATGTTATGATATTGTGATCCCATGATTGTTCAGTTTATTGCGGAAACAGGTCTTTTTCCATCCGTATAAATGAACTTTCCATTTATCCTTATAATTGACTTGGCATTAATTACTGTTCATTATAAACATCTGCTCGACTGCCAACTCTTGACTTTTCATAATTAGCGCTGTATTTATCTTTCAGATTAGTAATATTTTTATTTCATTTACATATAGACTCAATGCTTGCAAGAAGAGATGCAATGGTTATTTAGAGAGCTCATGAGAATGTGTTTAGCTTTCCTAGTTTAGATGCCAGAAAATGACCAGCTAGTTCATTACTAATAAGGATATTTACCCTTTTTTAAGTCATTTTAACATCATCTAACAGGAGGATGGTATACGAGTTACGATTATTCCAACTCTAATAAGACAGAAAAATAATAATGCACTTTTGGGAAGTGAAGAAAGCATTATCTCGGTGTTCCTTACACTTCTATTGCTGTGCTGTTTGTATTACAAACTGGACAAATGATAGCCTAAGCCTGGAATGCCTAGATTGCAGAGGACTTAAATTGTTTTCATGTTGGCACTATCTCAAGTGGAGTCTTTCACAGTGCTGTTACACTCAAATTTTCTTTGAAGTTTTGACTAAAAGAGAGAAGGACTCCTTTTTAAAGAGATATCATTCCTGATTTCTCAGATTTAAGGTGGAAAAAAATAATTAATGGAATGAGGTGGGTTTTGTTTGTCAGATGACTAAAAAATGTAAGACAATTTTAAACGTATTTGTCCTTCTTGTTCTCAAAATAAAAACGGAAAATAAAACAGAGAGGAGCCAGTCTTCTACTGCCTTGCATGTAGCATAGGTCCTTTACAACTTGTGAAACATGAGTGAAGAGAAAAGAGAACCCTGCAGGAAAAATCATTAGATTCACACCTAGTGATTTATATCTACCCTGAGATTTGCTTTGACAGAGCAAATAAGAGATAAATCCAAGTGACTTTAATAAAATTTATGGCATGCGCTTTAAGGTTTTTGCTAGATCAGAAAAGCCAAATAATTGTAGAAGAGAGAACCCAGTTTTGAATTCCTTAAGCCTGCTGAGCACTAAGCAGATGCGCTCTCCAGGAACAACCTGCCCGTCTCGCTCCACGTTGTGCTGGAAGTTGTCACATTTATTCATGTCTTCTTGCAGAGTTGACAGGGTGAGCACATCGTAATATGGTTCAGTCGAAACGAAGTGACCCGGGACAGATCTACTATTTAACCTCTTTAATCTAACCTGTCTGATTTTGACTATATTAGCAAATCACTCCAGCAAGTCTTCGGGGGCAATAAACACAGACAAGAAGTTGACAAACAACTGGGAGTGTTAATGTCCTTTACCCACACAGTAGAACTGAGAAGATAACATCCATTCACAACTTAATGTTCCTACAAAGGAGAGCCTGGATCCTGCAAATCCTTTCCAAATAGTCTATGCAATGGAGGGTATTAGATTTTTTTTTTTTACGTATTCCTTCAACAATTGTGCTTATACATAAAACATGTTTTAAATGCAGTATTTAAAGCTGCAAAGTCAAGATTTCAAGGAAATATCAGAATCAAGACTTTAATATACATTTCCTGTAGTCCAGTTGGACACCTACTCTGCTTTCTGGCTAAGTCAGAGGCTATGTGTGTTGGTTTGTTAACATCAGGTATTCATGTATACAGAGTTTGCAAAAATATCACAATATATACGTATTGGGACCCATACCGAGATTGTATGGGCAATTCAAGCCCTGGCTTTTCCTTTTACAAAAGCTAAGAATCTAATTTAGCAACCCAACCATTACTTTAACACACTTGTGTAATTTCCTGTAACAACTGCTCATCATCAAATTGGAGTCCTGACCTTTTAACTCTCTAAGAAAGATTTCAGTCAAACAGAAGTTCACTGAATGCCATGTAGAAATGGGGCAAAATTAGATGACTGAAATTTCCATTTTCAACAGCTACATCTGCCTCTCCTTTGATAGAGCCTGTTGTACCCAGGTAGGGCTCTACTGGTTAGCTGATAAAGCGTGTTCTGAAAATAGTGTTGGTCAGGATGGTGTATGAAGGTGAAATTGAAAAAAAGGTCCTATGCCAGCTGAAAACGTCAGAGGCTTAGGAGTTGCTTCAGAAACTGTTCGACCACTCGTGGTATATGTACACTTAACTCTGATACAAGGACAGGAACAGTGACTGAGGACCATTTGAGTTGTCCAATTTGAATTTATGCTGGGTATAACTGAGTCCTACTGGTCAGCAGTGGGAGATTATTGTTTCAAAGTGGAACAATAGCTGCCACGTTCACTGAGGACTAGCTGGTAGGGTCCTGGTTCAGTCTACCAGCTACGCTGCTGCAGAAAGTTCAATTTATTATAGTTGCTTTAGAAGTAACTGTATAGGCCTGGCTGTTAGAGTATTCAGGTTCAGTGATTTTGATCCAGGCTGAAAGCTCTTGAAGAACACAAGTTTTTTTTTTTTAAAAAAAAAGGACTGAATTGCCTTTATAAACATTCTGCACTTATGAGGGTATTATATGCAGCACGTTTATATAAACAGAGCTTTGTCCCAACTGAACTCCTTAGATCTTCTCAAAACAAACAAAAAAGGTTTTGACAATAATAGAATATACTGAAAATACACAGGTTTCTGTAAACCTTCCTCTGTAGCAATTGCAAACAAATCATTCACACATACCCACCAAAACCAGAAGACAGCTTTCTGAAAAATGTCCTTCAATGGCATTCGCACGAAATATGATAGAGACCCCATATATATCACTTAAACTTAGTGTTTGCTGTAGATAGTGCATTAGCTTATCAAGTTATCAAATCAGCACGCATAGATGTGGTCAATGTTTGGAGCCTCTGCTCTTCCTCTTCCGTCCATAAGTTCTATGTGAGTTTGGGGAAAAATGTGGTATTTTCAACTCAGAAAATAACAAAGCAAAAGGAGGGCTGTGGTTTGGGATAATCATTACTTCACAGGACACAGCTTGGGTAGTTACTGCTTTGCATTTTGGAGTAAAAGTATGTAAATCATATCAGATAAACATTTTAGCTGGGTAGATACATTAAAGGAAAAGTTTAATAGATTATTAAAAAAAAAAAAAACCACAACAAACTTGCATAGATTCCTAGTCATCTATCTATAGCTCTCAATGATGGAAATTATCCATCTTGAATTCTCATGATTCTTGCAGTATCGGTTACTTCATTTGCATAAAATGAATAGAATAAATTGTTACGAATCCAAAAATATACGGTTGCCAGGATACATCTTGCTAGATGCAAATGAAAATGGGTTTATGCCGACCAGCTTAAAATAGTTTGGTACTTAGACATTTTCTTACTAACATTAATAGTGATAAATGAAACGTTACATATCCAGTGATCCATTGAAATTATTACTATTTGTTTTGCAATAGGAATATTATTTCAAGCAAATCTGAACTAGTTTTTCCACTAAAATACCCTGCAGTTTCATTGTAGAAGCAGCATACAGAACGAATAAATGTTCTATGTTTGCTTCTTGACAAACTTTTGAATTCAAAAGGTAAGTTTCCTGTTAATTGTTTTTATGATTTTCAGTGCTACAGCATTAACAACAGGCACCTGTCAGTGTACAGGCACGCTATTACTATGCTTTGTCCAGGTATATGTGAATAAGGTAGTTACAGTTGAGAACTACACTCAAAAAATGTCTTGGGGTCTAACCACTTCCCTATACAATTACATAGTCAAAGCCTCATTATTTAATGCATTTTCTTCTGACTTGCTAAAAGAAGGACAAAAATATAATTTATTTTTATTTTAAACAACGTATTTTATAAATCTTGACTATTTTTAAGTTGTATGCATGCATATCAATATCTTTAAAAGCCTATACCAGAAGCTTAACCGTACCACTTTACTCGGGAAATTTGTTTAATTTTTGTAAGATTGACAATGAAAATGAGTCTGTATTGAAAGCCTAATGAAGATAATTAATGTATAAAAGAAATACATTTTTATTGTGTGCCATTCAAGGTGTGTACATATATTTTAAAGGGGATTAGATTTCCTATATATTTACTTCCAAGCAGGTAGATAAACACAGGTCAGATTTCCAGCTGTATTCAGTTGAGAATGCTGTATTTTTGGTGAGCGGTGTAGCCGCCCTAATCTGCCACGGTTGGTCCCTTGCCAGCAAAGGGCTGGCTGCCCGAGCTTCTTCCAAAGTCATGCATCAGTTGACACAAGAAATAAACTGGGTTTTTACTGCAATAAAGGCTCGACGTACACTGAGAAAGAAAGGCCTTCAAGCTGAAGATATCTACGACAATTGAGATGCAGAAGTTTTCTCTCCCCCCTTACTAATGGTTGGTTCTTTGAGAGAAGAGAAAAATAGTGACAAAACCACAGCAGCACCAGTTCTCTTATAGGAAACAATTTCAGGCACAATTCAGAGTTGTTAAATGACAGATTAACTCCCTCCTCTCCTCTTTTGGTTTATTCAGTCTCGAAAGTTACTGGCTTTACTCCTATTTTTCAGTGGTATAACTGAGAAGAAAATCATGTCCCTAAATTCCAAAATAGGACTGAGGTTCATCTTCACAAGTGATGAGCAGCTACAATTCCAAACAATATCAGTGGTACCGTGAATTATGCAAGTGATGACAGGATCATACTAAATATTCATGTAATTTACTTCATAGAATACATTAGCATTATCCTTTTTTTCTGTGTTAACCACACACAAAAAAAATACTACCAGACTCAGGAGATGATTTAGGGGCTGATTCAATGGCCAGTGAAATTGAAGACACTTTCATTTCAATCTGGTAATCTCTGAACTAGGCTCTAAACCTTTCTACTCTGAGAACGCTCTTTGTACTAACCTTTTTCATTTCAGTCTGCACAGAGCTAAAACGAGCATTAAGAAAGATGTCATTTTATTCCACAAATCAACTCCTACATGTAATACTTGAGAAAACTGCTAGATAAATGCATTAGTTCTGCTTAGCAAGTTAAACATCAAAGGCTGAAAACTCATGTTTCCATCTGTTCTGAGGCCGCTGTTTGCATCCAGATGATTGTTAGCGCGATTCTGCAGAAAGCCATGAGTTTCAAGACTTGCAAGGCACCACATTCTCTACAGAAGACTAGACAAAACTGTTCCAGCTAGATAAAAATTCAAATATTTGCCAACACTGTAAATGACTTTATGAATCATTCCTGTTTAAAAAAAATTTAAAAAAAAAATCTCTATGTCAGCATTCAAATTACAGCAGCTGGTATAAGGCCAGCACCTAAAAGAATTGGGAGATTGCCGCTATGCTGCTGCATCCCAGTTGAGCCATGGCAAGTGGTTGTGTATACATTGTCATAACTCTGAAATAAAATGTGTTAAATTTCCCTGAGACTGGGATTGCAGATTGATTTGGATGGGATTCACTGTGAGATTCAGACTCCTAAATTTCAGATGTCTGTATGCAGGTGTCTTCAGCTGGGTGTCTAAGTTTCCACTGTAGTGAAGACAGATTCACTTGTGTAGCAATGGGCACTCTGAGCTACCTGAGCTACTGTACAGGTCAAAGGACCTACAGGAGATCTGATACTTCTGGAAGAGCAGTAGAAAACAAGGCAAGGTACCCAAAGGCATCTTTAAAAGCCCCAAATGTTTCTGCTTACCCCAATGGAGGTCGATGGAGCCTGGGTAGCTTTGAGGTGCAATAACACAGCCTCTCAGCAGCTGGTCCATTGCGTTGCCCACCAGACAACTGATTGTAGGCACCTACCTGCTTCTTATGATGCGTGAGACACTCACATGAAAGCACCAGACCTGGACCCTACCACTGAATGTAATGGGAGATTAGACACATAATTAATGCCTAAGAACATGCAGGTGTCTGTATACCTAACTTTAGAGGCTCAATTCAGCTGCGCATATGCAAGCACATCCTTTCACCTGAGAAAGTTTAGGGTGTTTGAGGTACTGCAGTGGGGCTGGTAGAGATGAGACAGAACTTTATGGGGATCCTGCACCTCTTCAAAGCAAAACCCGGGGGCTGTGTGAGATCCCTAACAGTGTACAAGTGATGCGAGATGACTTTATTGAGGAATATGAACCCTACCCCATGTGCCTCAAACTGAATGTGTCTCATACCAGCACCGGGATAACAGTTTTGCACAGTTACTGTAGCTCCGCTAATACACAAGTGGCTGGTTAAACAATTATTTCCTGGTCTCTAACGTCATTGTCCAAAGCTGAGAATCTGAAATCTATCAGTCGCCTGCCATTCTCGCTACAGGCTGTTCAACTTCAGTCTTACGGCCGTATGTGACGCTAAAGCTATGTAGATGTTCTACGGTTCATTTAATCAATATATAACGGTCCCTTTGTTTTGGCAGGATTTAAAATTTGGACTTTTCTAACTCCTAAATACTGTTCATATCCAGAATCAAAATATTCTTCTGGATACATTCCTGATGCATTCAGTGCAGACAATCTGACAGCACACATAACATGCACTAATAGAGTCAGAATATTTCTAAATGATGGGTGACAGCTGCCTCTTCTTTTGTAAAAGCATGCAGTTAAAGACATGCCCGTTACACAGCGGTCTGAAGGCATGCCCCAGAAAAACAAATAAAAGGAGACATTAAGCTGCCATAGCTAGGAATCTGAGGTTCAGTTCTCTCTCTCGGTTCAAGTTTTCCATATGACTGTTCTTCCCGCCTGAAAGTGGAGCAATGCTATTTACTTCTTTTAAAAGGTACTTTGAGACTTGTGGATAAAAAATGCAAGGCAGCAGCTTAGTGTTCTACTAAGCTGGGTGCCGCAAGGGTAGCTGTATTAAATACGTGCCACAGTAACAGACACCAAGCCTGTTAATAGACTCAGTATGTCACTCAAATTATTTCCCAACTAGAAAATTCAGAATTTTCAGACCAAAGAAAAACAATTCAAGGACATCTGGAAACAGCCTGGGTAAAGGCAAAAAGTCAAAGCACATAAGTGATGCTGTTGTGGGATGTGTGCTCAGGGGGAGTGACAGGCCAGAGGGTCAAGCCAGCAGCAGACCCGAGGTATTTGCAGCTCTGCCAAACTGCTTGGCTTCACAGCGCTTCAAAACTTGCCTTATTCATGAGAATCACACCTCTCCCTGCGCACAGGCCCTTTCTTCGAAGCGTCTGCCCCAGGCAGGACGAAGCTGTGAACTCCCAGGTTCACTGGCACAGTGCTGCAGTGGCTTTGTGGTCAGCATCACGGTCTCTCGCGTTTAACGAGCTCGGTGAGCAAAACCCTGGTACCAACAAAAAAACCAGATACTTCTATGCTGTACTTCCAATATTGTTACTTGTAGGATTTTTTCTTCTTCTTTTTCTTTTTTTTTTTCCCCTCATTCTTTTTTTCTTCCTGTAAATGACTCACAGACTGCCTTTTGGGGAAGGGGGAAACCAAGCTCCGGCATAGCCACTCGTGCAACTTTAACCTTATTTAACCCTCACAGCAGCCGGAGGAAGTACAAAGCATTTTCACGAGCTGTGAATGGGCTCAGATCTGGGTTTGACGTCTGGAGGAAGTGCTACCTTCTGCAAAGCCAGAAATAAAAAAAATAAAAAAAAAAAAGGCAAAAACCAAAAAACCCAACCCTATTCACAGTCCCGCTGAACTCAGGCATTTACACACACGGTCCCTTGTGTGTCCCACCCCCTTCCCCCCCCCAAAAAAAAAA
>NW_009648369.1:6182271-6248738 GCF_000708025.1 Charadrius vociferus
TCGGTGAAACAACGGGTCCTGGTGCCGTGCTGGAGTGAGTGCGCCTCGGGGAGGTGAGGGGGGGAGGAGAGAGGGAGGTTAAGCTCACAACTTTGATTGTACCCAAAACTTTCCATGCCAGCTGCTGGTGGTGGTTGGGTGCAGGGTGTTTCCAGAGGGATGTACCTCGGCGTGAGATGAAAAACACCGTCTGTAATACCGCATTCGCCCCGTCGTTTGAATCTCCGTCCGCGTTGGGATGCGTTACAGTGAACAGATGCCACGCTGAGAGAGGGAGGTTAAGCTCACAACTTTGATTGTACCCAAAACTTTCCATGCCAGCTGCTGGTGGTGGTTGGGTGCAGGGTGTTTCCAGAGGGATGTACCTCGGCGTGAGATGAAAAACACCGTCTGTAATACCGCATTCGCCCCGTCGTTTGAATCTCCGTCCGCGTTGGGATGCGTTACAGTGAACAGATGCCACGCTTGCATCTATTCTTCCTATTATTATTTTTCCCCTAATTTAATTTCAAGACCGTTTAGCTTTAATTTTATTTATCTGGGTTTTGTTATGCCAAGGTCTTGGTAATGCATGACGCCACTGTGTAAAATCGAATGCTCCATAATTCACTGGCAACACAGCAAGACTTAACTCCACATGCTTTCAGTGGTGTCGCTAGTAACTTGCCGAGGGTGGTGGTGTGGGTTCGTTTCCAGCCTGTTCCTGGTAGTCTTTGATTGCCTTACAGTCGGTTTTTGCACTCTGCTTTTGTTTACCAGCTCTTAGAGGTAGTTTGTATGTGTATGGGGAAGGGGTTAGTTAAGGGGGACAGAGATGTTTTTGCTTTGCTTCTGCTGTTCTTACCATCTGCAAGGTCAGAAAAAGCAGAAAATTACTTTGGCTGTGAACTCTTGGGTATGGAGATCTGGAATGAAATGCTGTCGTGACATGAGGTTGCCTTGTGGGCAAAGAATTTCACATGCTCAGCACTGCTCTGCAAAAATACCCTAACTCATATTACACAGGGAAGAGCCAAGCTGATACTTCCCTTTTCTCTGTTATGCTTTTATATTTTTACAACATGTAAGGAAGACTTAGACATCAGCAATGTACTTTATTTTTTTAAGGAATAAACTTTACAATTTCTCACGTTTGATTCTCCTTTCTACTCTCCTGTAATACTCCTACCCTTCATCTCACCAGGCCGGAATTAAAAACTTGTGATAAAGCCCCATTAGTTGTGAGTTTAGCTTTCCTAGGGTAGACTTAAAAAAAAGTTTTAATGAAGTGAAATTACAGTTACGGGAATAGCATGAAGGGTTTGACTTAAATTCACGAAAAGCATAAAGTTGCAACTAAGAAGAAAATTCTTCAGCTTCCGTTTGAACCACTATAGCATAGTCTATCTGGTCTTTAAGGTTTCACTTAAATGTAAACTATGGCATGTATAAGTGAGGTTCTCTGGGTTATTTATATGGTTTCTTAATGACTGCCCAATATTTTATTGTATCCTGCTCTGTACTTTTTCACTACCCTCCTGTGCTGTTTTTTCAGTGATGTTTTTTTTTTTTCTGTGAACTTCTGTTCTTTATTAAAAACAGAAAATAAACAAACCACAAGTGATTAAAAAGACAATGTATGCCAGTAATTAGAATAAAAAAAAACTTGATTAATTCACAAAAAAATGGTGATCATCTTGGATACTACTGCATAGTTGCTGTCAGCAGATGTTATTTCACCCTAATAGTGAGTCTATTAGTGAATTTTACAGTGCTGGGAAGATAACTCATTGTTAGCGTGCTTAGCTTGTCTTCATGACATCATTTTCTGACACTGTTTTGTCAGGCTGAAATATCTTGTCCTCAGCAGTATGGTAGTCTCACAAAGACATTGAGGATTTGCATGTGCAGTATGTTGCAGATTTCCACATGTTCTGTGTTATACAAAATGAGAGCTTAAAATGTGTGTCAAAAATACTAGATGCTTTTTAGATGAATAACAATTCCCATACTTTAACAGAAATCATATTTTATAGGTGTACGCATACTATAAATAAGCAAGACCTCTTTAATCAATCATATTTATATGTATTTCCAAATATTCTTTTAATTAGAGTTTTTAGACAAACTGTAGAAGAGTTTTATAGAATCACTGGCATTCTTTAGCACTAGGTGCATAATGCATGCAGTAGCACATGAACTTGATCATTCAGTTCACATGTTATACAAACCAGCAAAATCTTATTCTATATCCAAAACCTGTATGCAATCCAGACATCATTAGGTCTCCTATTAAATCCCGGGAGACAAACTGAGCATGTCAATGTGACCTGTAACATCAGTGGACAGGAGAGTATGCATACTAATAATGTATGTCGACTTGAAAGAGCCAAACACTCTCAGTGTTTCCTCCATACTGAATTCAGGATGTATTTGGATCTGTTTCAGTATTATCTATCATTCTTTTAGCAGTGCTTTCTACTCATGTTATCTAGGAATGCAAAACAGTAACATTAAATCAGAGAAAACAGTTTGAGAGGCATGAATTAAAATATTTAGTATATGGGGCAGCTTGAGAGTTGCAAAAAACAGTCATAAATTTGCATTTTGTTGTTTAGATTAAAATTGTAATATAAGCTGCTATGCACTCATGTGTGAATGACGATGACAGCGATGTGAATGATGTGAGATGCACAGGTCCTAATTCTTGTGAAGTACTGAATTTACCATTCTTCTACATTCACGGAATTCCAATTCATACTTCCAACTAAAATGAAAAGCATGTCTTATTTTGTGTGTTTATATACTGCTTGGTACGAGTTCTTGATTTAAACTGGTAGCAGTGGTTGCTTCTACAGGAAAAATAACAGTAATGGGTACAGGACAAATACTTTTTAGGACAGATATGATGTGGTGCAGCACTGAAACACAGGTGCTGGAAAGATTTTTATTTTTTTATTGTGGATTTAAAACGTTTAGAAATAATCTCATGGTTGGTATCTTCATGTTTACATTAAGTTAAATGTCAGCCAGTTTTACCTTAATTCAGGAATGGTTACTTTTGTATGCTAAGGGCTGAAATATTCTTGTCTAACTTATGAACTTGTCAATAGACTGCATAACCAGTGCTCTATGGGACTCTGTGCATTTTATCCTTTCCTCCCTGTCTGTGATAATACTAGTGTAGGGCAGTTCATAGCGGCAATGTCCAGGTTGACTTTTAACATCGCTGTTTGGATGAATGGCACTGCAAAAGGTGGAGCTAATACGTAAGCCTGAGCCTTATTTTTGAGTAAATCTGTGTAAGGAATTTGTGAGGTTTGTAAAATGTGAAAAGTGCATTTTGAAGGTTCCAGTAGCAGTGCAACTTGTGGCATTATGTGTGCCCATCACAAGTGCTAGTCTGGTTTGGTTAAAGTCTGACGTTAATAAATGTCATCCGTGAATCTATGTCCCTCAGATCTGTTGAAGAGCATCAATACTGCATGGGAGTTGTCATGGCCTGGAGCGTACTGGGATCTTGCATTTCGTCCCCTGTTTGTCTGTGGTGAACTCTGGATGATGGGGACACATCTGGGCGTTGGAGTTTGCACAATTTAATAACACTTTGCTTTGGTGTTTTTGAGGGGGTGTGTAGATTTACACTGATGCTTTAGATAACAGCCATTCTGTACGCTCCTGTGGCTCTGTGATACACACAGGGTTCACTTAAAAATTTAAGTAGTTGTTAGAAGCTTTTTTAATATATAATTTATGGGATTTTGGGGGAGAAATCCTTCTCCCTGTTGTAGTACAGCCTGAATTCATGAATTATTTCAGTGGCCTATTTTACAATTAGATGCCTCAAAGCTAAGGTTGATGTTCCTAAAACCCATGTCTGAAAGCACACTGTTGTCTGTAATTTTTACTGTGAAGAAAATCAGATGCACAGAGCTTCATTTCTGCATCCATCCAGAGCTGTTACTACTGTGACTGTTCTGGAGAGTGGCGTTTCTCTCCTGCCTAACTGCCTTTAGCATCCTGAAGTGGGAATGTTCCCTCGGGATTTGAAAAGCTTGTTTTGCTAAGAAATAAGTAAGCGTAAGCTATTTACTCAAACTCGAGGAAGAAGCATTTGCAGCGATGTTTATCTCTCCCTCTTCTACTCATATTCAATGGTGCACTAGTTCCATCCCTTACCCATAAAGTGTGAAGTTTGAGTCTCTGTCCTCTTTTCAGTTTGAAGTAACTTGAGCTAGCATCTCCCCCCTCCTGGGGGAGTGCAACAGGCGGCATCTCATAAACTGTCCTTCGTTTCACCTGCAACTGTGCTACTTTGGGGGGGGGGGGGGGTTACTTAGGCCAGGGGGGGGGGGGAGTTAATTAGGCCAGAGGGAGAGTGACTCCTGCCCAGTGATTGAGGCATTCAGCTGAGATGAGGGAAATCTGGTTTGCATGGGTGTTTCATTCTTTCATCCAGTAAATACTTTTCCATTTCATAGTTTCAGGAGTAGTAGTCGAGGATAGTCTGTGGGTTAGGGCACTACCCTGGCATGCGAAGACGTGGGTGTGAGCCAGCCTCTTCGCCTGGAGAGAGCCTACCACCCACTTTTGCTTCCTCTGTGGTTGCTTTCCTGATGCTCTTAAATTGCTCGATGGTGCTTGGGGGCATGCTCCTGCCTTCTCATCCAAAACTTAAGTATTGCATGACTCCTTTCCTCATCAGCTTGTGAAAGGGATGGCTTTGTATCTCGCTCCTGGGGAGGCCTGAAGGTTTTACAACCCTTTTTAATAACATAGGTACCTCTTGAGCTTCCAGGGTAGGTGACGTTTAAGGTACAGCTCTTACAACTTTGTTCCCTATTAGGTTAGATGGCTTCCTGCTTGCTATCCCAGGTATTGTAATTTCCATTATATACTCAAATTCATTGTAGCCATGTTCAAAACTCTCCCCTGAGTCCATTTTGTGCTTCTAGTCTCATATAGAGTAGTACCTCTAAGAAAAGTATAGATTTTGGGGGGTTGAAGGCAAGATTTGGCAAGACTTTCTTTCATAAGAAAGTCTTTATTTTGGGGTTAGAAAACAATTTGAGCCTGGTTTGATTCAGTTGTCCAGTATAGGCGTTTCATCCTTCTGAGATGCTTTGCGACATCCACTGCATCTTCGCTTGGCTAGCAGATGCGGGATGGCCAGAAGACCCATGTCCTGCTTGGGGTAGCACCTACTGGGAAGGCAGAATATTTTAAGACAGCTCAATGCTATTTGCCTCTGCAACTGAACTGAGCCCAGTAGTGTCCCAAGAGTATTGTTGTCTAGGCTGAATGTGGTTAGACTGAGAAGCAGGAGGAAGGGGTTGTTTTCTTGCTTTGCAAAGACGTTTCAAAGAAAACCCGCTTTCTGTTCTATGTTCTTTATTGAAAGTGTATTTGGTACCTAGCCTGATCATTATAATTTTCATTTTGTAGCTGCCCCAGATTAAGTCTGGGAGGTTAGCTTGAGTTAATGGCTTTCTGGGAAAGGAGGGGAGAAAGTTCGTCTTCTGTTTTCTCTCCTGCATATTAATAGCAGTGCAGGGCAAAAATTCATTACTGTTGGTTGTTAGCTGGTATGGAGATGCTGAGTGATGGTGCCACTTATGGAGCTGAATTGGTTTTGGCGAAGAAGGAAAATTCTCTCTGGTAACTGATCCATATGATTCTATCTCCAGTAAATTGATTCCAGAATTGTGTTTAAATAGCCTCCATGAGAGATGTGCAGTGGTATTTATCTGTGCAGTAGATGATTTGCTGGCCCTAACTTTTTGGACGCAGTTCATTTAATGCTGTGGAAATTGGGGGAGGGAGGTAATGGTGAGGGGGAAAAAATTATAATAATAGTCCTCAGAGTTTTTCAAACCTGTTTATATTTTAGAAGGCTAGATTGTTAGATTTTTTTATGTTTTATTTCCAGGAACAGTCTAATTTTGTCTCAGTTATGCTTTCTCCCGCCCACATATGCACAGTCTGACTCCTTGTACTGCATTGCTTTGTAATTGCATGGTGTTTTGCTTCAAGGATCATCTGTAGACTGTTGGTGACTCCTTCAGGTAAAGATTTCATGATGGGCACTGGCATCTTTAGAAGCTTCTGGAAATAAGTCTGTAATCATCTCCCTAATAAGTGGTGGCAGCAGAGGAAATGGGAGCTGATATTCTGTAACCGTTTTTCCTATGTTTTTATTATTAAAGCATAAATGCGCTGTAGGACTGGAACAGTTCCCTCGCCCTCTCACAAGGCTGTGCTGCAGCAGAGCTCTGTAATTCCAATTACTGCGGGGACGGTTTGCTGTTCCAAATGAGATCATGATGGGGATGCTAGAAACCGAGGCGCTCTCAAAATGTGTTTCATGCTCTGAATACTTGAGAGATTTTGTTAGAGTGCGATACTTAGGCCTACAGGGTTTATGTCTTTAATTAGAGAAGGTGTTAAAAAATCCACTTACTGTTTTGTATCAATATCTCTTGTATTCAAGAGGAAAACAGAAAATAATTCCTGATCTTGAAGTATTCTGGGAATGTGTTGCCCGTAGAACTGATATGTGCTTCTGCAACTAGATAATCTTACTACTTTATTTTTTTCCCCGAAGGCAGGGAGAAAGCACACATACTAGAGATCTTAGAAGTATAGATAAACTGCTTGTCCGTTTTCATGCTGTGAGACAAAAATGATAGGGGTCTGACTACTTACGCCTTTGTTTTACTGAGGTTTTGATTCATTATAGCACAGACAGTATCATGTTGTCCTTTACTGAACTAGAAGTAAATCCGCCAAAAAAAAATCCCCTTTTGTTCTGCTGCTGAGGAACACTGTGGGCTGCCAAATCCTGGCAGTCTGAGTCACCACAATTGTAATAAAGTGTTTGTACTTTTGCGGTTGCTGTTATTCAGTGTCTTCTAATTTATTCATAAGGCAGAGGGACACCTACAGGTTAAAATACTACTTTTTAAAGAAATATTCCATGTTTATATTGAAATAACATCTTGTCAAAAGAGAATTAAATACACACTGGTAACACCTTAAAGCTTCCAAGCAGCAAATGGTAATCTTTAACAATAACAAATACATATGTATATATCTTTAACACATTCCATTTTTTGTGTAAGAGCAATATTAGACTTCAAAAAATGATGGGATTATTTTAAGCTCTTTACTGAACTCTGCTGTTTTGGCCATCTGAACTGACCTGATAATGATCTGATAACCAGGGAGACTGTTTCCTTCCTTAAGAAACAAAAAAAAAAACCAAACCAAAAAAACCCTGCAAGAAAGTTTTAAGGACAGAGACTGTGACCCTAGCAATGCTTATCTGTGTTTTATCTTTGATGCGTGGGCTGTGACCCAGCAAGCATAACTCATGTCATTGAATTCAGTTGTTTTTAGGATCACTCCCAAACAAAGCCGTCAAATATCAAGTTGCGATATCGAAATAAAACTCGGAATGACTGCACATAAACAGCTGAGGGAAAGCAAGGTGGTTCTGAATCAAGGGTGGGTACCTGTAAGGCTGACAAATACGTTCCCTGACTGCACGGAAGAGGTGTGCAGGTACCCCGCGGGTGCCCATGTGTACCCTGGGCTGGTCTGGCTGATGCGCTCGGGCTTGGGCGGGAGATGGGAGTTCTTACGAATTCTTAATCCCATCCCCTGTACATGGAGAGGAAATGGGTTTCCTTAGAATTTTTCGATTCTTTAGCTGTTTATGGGTAGGAGTCCTTATGATTTAGGCATTTAACGCTAATATTGGTTATTGAGGCAGAAGCAATGATTTTCTTTCTATTGGTAAAACAACAACGAGGATTTTATTCCTTTTTTTGCCTGATACCTAGGGAATTCTGTATGTCATTCACCTTTCCCTAGTGTTGAGCTAATGAAATTTCCACAGTTCTCTCCAAAAAAGTCAAGTTTGGTAAGTCAGATCATTAATAACTTTCCCTGACTCTGTCTTGTAGAGCTGCTGAAGGAAGGAAGGTGGACCGAGATGGGTGCGGGTGGTGGGCACCAGGGCGGTGCGGGACGCGTATGGAAATACGTCCGGCAGAAAGTACTATAATTTTAATTGCTGCTCTGAGTCATACTATCACTACAGCTGTTTCCCAAAGAAGAGGTTTGCATGCTACTGACAGGACATTCACACAAAGAAAGGAGATGGTAGATAAGCAAATGCAAATGTGTTACAGGCCCTCTGTCCTTTAGTTTTTAATACATTCCGTAGTGACGAGTTCAGCGTGAAACACTTGGTGACATGTAATTATATATGCATTAAGTAAATTGCAGTTGATTCGTGGTATCCCTCTCTCAGGGTATGTATTCTTAATGCACCGAGGTAGGGATGAGTGAGCAGCAGTACAGCGCTGAGCTGTTTGATTCATGTGGCTGCGCAATACTGCCTGCTCGCCGTGCTGACTTCCTTTCTCCTTTTTTTTTTTTTTTGCCCATAAAAGGAGAAGAGTGCTGCCATATGACTGTCTTTAGAGAGAATCACAAGATGAGGCTTGCGGGAAGGTTATTCAGGTAGCTTTGTCTCTTGTACAAGGTACAAGACATTCTGCTTTCTGTGTTTGATGTGATATTGCTAGCAGAGTATGTGGTAGTATTTCGTTCAACTGACTTTAAAGTAAAACACTTCCTTCTAGTAACTTCTGTTTTTTTTATTTTTCTGTATGGACGAGAGATTCAGAGGGGAAGTTGGATATAAATAAGTTTGGAAAGAAGATACAAATCCCAGTTCTCAGGGATTAGGCTGTACTCCAAACCTGCAGACTCTTTCCTGCTGGTGGTTAAAGAATGACTGTGTGTGGTGGTCTCCCATCTCGTGCCAGTGACTGTAGGTAGGCATGCCTAAGTTTATGGCTTAATTTTGCACTGTTAAAAAGTTTCATCACCAGTTTTAGATGAAACAGACTATTCAGGTGATTCTCTGAAGGCTTGCCCAGAAATCAAATGTGGACATCTTAGTGCCTTTGCACGTCTGGAGAAGTCCTTGAGCCAACTTCCTCCGCAGTCTTACAGTGACTTTCAATGTATGGTAAAGCAAGAGTAGCGTGACTTCCTTTGACGCATTCTGACAAAAAGCATAGCGCTCCCACTGATGAAGGTCACATTTTCTCCATAGAGCGAAGGCAATTAACAGCTCTAAATAAGTTCCACACAGCTTCTGCCGTGGATTACTAGGTGGTGTTCGATGGGCTCCTGATTAGGCATCGGAATGTGCAGGATGATCTTGAGCAGCCAGCTTCAGCCATGCTGCCTGCTGATGTCCTCCATGTGCATTCAAAGCCATCTCTGAGGCAGTGATTGATAGCATTGATCAGCTTGGCTTTAGTCAGCCTTCTACATTCACTTTACTTATTGATGCTGTGAAATGATTTGGCATGGGGACATGTAAATCAGCTGTTTCTCTTCTTGCTTAGTCCAGCACAAGATGTTTTAGAAATCACAGCAGAACAGATCTACCTGTGGGAACTAGACTTTTTTCTTTGACAGTTGTGAAAAGAGGAGATCTTTGACCCAAGTGTTTACTTTCTTATGCAATGAAGCATTTTATCAAGGAGTCCAAAGGGAGCTGGAGAAAATTAAGATCTTTGTAATGAGCAGTCGTTTCCTAGCCTCATCCTTCTCTAGTGTCACCGTAGGTATCCTGGGAACAGAGCAAAAGGACCATACTAATTCTGGCTCTAAACTCACTTTTTCTTTCAAGCTGGTTTATTAATTTTTTTTTCCCCATCAGAACTAGGATGTGGGCCAAGATCTGTGAGAAGCAGATGTCTGTCTCATACCAGCAGCGTTATCATCACTGGGATTTAATAAATTTGTTACTTCACTTGTGTGGGAGGGTTTTTGTTGTGTTGTAGGTTTTTGGTTGTTTTTCTTGGAAGCTCTGATAGTGAGTTTTCTGGTTAATTGGAGTGATGGTCTTTAGTCGATTGTTGATGTCACTGTTGGGGTAGATGTGTCACCTTTTCATCTTTTGGAAAGACAGAAATTACACCTACAGTTCAAGGCACTATGATTAAAGTAGTCCCTGATAAACTGGGGTGTAGGAGTTCATCATCTGGAACTATTAGGTTGGAGCAGATGGTTATTAGGTGGACTATTAGGTACACTCACTGGACCAGATTGGCAGCCAATACTTCAACAGTTAAATGGTTTGTCAAGGTTTTACAGGATAATATGCAGTTTTGTCAATACTGGGCTGGATTGACCCTGGCTGGACACCAGGTGCCCACCAAAACTGCTCTGTCACTCCCCTCCTCAGCTGGACAGGGGAGGGAAAATATAACAAAAGGCTTGTGGGTCAAGATAAGGGCAGGGAGATCACTCAGCAATTACCATAACAGGCAAAACAGGCTTGACGTGGAGGAATTAATTTATTGCCAATCAAATCAGAGTAGGATAATGAGAAATAGAAAAAAAGCCTAAAATACTTTCCCCCCACCCCTCCCTTCTTCCTGGGCTCAACTTCACTCCCAGTTTCTCTCCCTCCTCCATGCAAGTGGTGCAGTGGGATAGGGGATGGAGGTTGTGGTCAGTTAATCACACGTTTCTGTCGCTCCTTCCTCGTCAGGAGGAGGACTCCATACTTTTTCCCTGCTCCAGTGTGGGGTTCCTCCCATGGGAGACACTCCTCCACAAACTTCTCCAATGTCGGTCCTTCCCATGGGCTGCAGTTCTTCATGAACTGCTCCAGCGTGGGTCCCTTCCACGGGTGCAGTCCTTCAGGAACAGACTGCTCCAGTGTGGGTCCCCCATGGGGTCACAAATCCTGCCAGCAAACCTGCTCTAGCGTGGGCTCCTCTTTCCATGGGTTCATGGGTCCTGCCAGCAGCCTGCTCCAGTGTGGGCTTCCCACAGGGTCACAGCCTCCTTTGGGCATCCACCTGCTCTGGTGTGGGGTCCTTCATGGGCTGCAGGTGGATATCTGCTCCAGCATCAACCCCCCATGGGCTGCTGGGGGACAGCCTGCCTCACCATGGTCTTCACCCCGGGCTGCAGGGGAACCTCTGCTCCAGCGCCTGGAGTCCGTGTGGTCTTCACCCCGGGCTGCAGGGGAACCTCTGCTCCAG
This sequence comes from Charadrius vociferus, assembly GCF_000708025.1. Lineage (NCBI taxonomy): Eukaryota > Metazoa > Chordata > Aves > Charadriiformes > Charadriidae > Charadrius > Charadrius vociferus. Next base: position 6,193,332 of record NW_009648369.1, read on the forward strand.
CGCCTGGAGCACGTGCTCCTCGTTCTTCACTGACCTGGGTGTCTGCAGAGCTGTTGCTCTCACATATTCTCACTCCTTTCTCCAGCTCCAGTTGCACAGGGGTTTTTTTCCGCTTCTTAACTGTTGTCCTAGAGGTGCTACTACTGCCGCTGATGGGCTCGGCCTTGGCCAGCGTCAGGTCCGTCTTGGAGCCGGCTGCCATTGGCTCTGTCAGACGTGGGGGAGGCTGCTGGCAGCTTCTCACAGAAAATGCTCCTATAACCCCCTGACTACCAAAATCTTGCCACGCAAACCCAATACACAATACCATTGCTTTTTTAAGGCTGCTTCAAGGTAAGCAGAGTTTGGAATGGAGAAGCATGTAGTGAGATGATCTGTAGGTAAGCAGCTGTGAAAGGGATATATGTTTTTGTACTGTCATGTAATTTTTCAGTACTCTGTGTCACTGCATAATCAATTCTATCTATACAAAGTTTTAAACACAGTGATTCTTGCTAAGGATTATATTTACATCCAAATTTGCTCCAGGGTAGTCATGTTTTCCTTTGGAAAAAAATTATATGCCTCTGTTGTGTTTACAAAGACTTGTTGCTTATGTTTCTTTTTGTGCAAAATAAGAGTAAATGTTTTTTATTCAGATTTGCATGAAATTTTTCAAAGTGAGTAAGTTGGGATTTCTGACTTAGAAGAAAGAAACAAATTTGTGAAGACATATACGAGTTTGTGAATGATTGAAAAAAAACACAGATTTGTTCCTGAAATCCTAATCTTGTCAAGTGAATGTCTTCCTTGCTCACCACCCCGATGCGGGTAAAGTTTGGAGAAGCAGTCTCAGCTGCTGTGCATTGCGATGCCATCAGTAGAGCTATGCCCACTTTATACCAGCTGACAGTCAGGGCCAGTGTTCTACTGGCAGCAATCCAGGCTTGCTGAAATTAAGTCAGATGCTTGTCTGCAGTTTGAACAAATTTTGAAACTCCAAAATCCAGAGAGTGCAGATTTTCACATGTGCTGCATATAATACGTGTGGAAACACAAATGCTTAACTGTTACGTGGTTATTTTGTTCTGTTCTCTTGATTTGAAAGCAACAACCACCGAAGTGACGATGTGGTATTAAAACCAGAAGCTATAATGCCTGGAAAAGGTGACCTGTTAATTCTGAAATGCATTGGCCACTTATGGAATTAACTTCTAAAACTGATGTTCTCCAGAAGCAACTGGGTACTATAATCGTGATGCGTGTTCGTAGTAGGAACTAAATAAGGAATGGATATGGCATGCGACTGTACTGTTACATTTTTAGTACTGTTCGTGACACAGTTTTGTCCTGTGCCAACTAACAGTCTCCCAGATAATGCCCAAGCATAGTTCTGGGGTTAGAAGAGATGGTGGACCGTTTCCAGAAGGCTGTTTGATCTGGCCAGGCTGTTTTGGAGGGATAGGATTTTAGTTGTACAGCCACAAGCTGTACCATGCTCGCTGGTTCCAAGCCCAGAGCATGGCTATGTGCCCTGGTCTGTTTTATTTTCTGACATATATGTGGCCACAGATTCTGCTTTCCAGGAAGCTGAAAATCCCAGAAGCTGAGATTCAGCAGCTTCTTTGGAAAAGCAATGGTAGGACTGTCTTTGCATGCTTAGAAGAAGGGGGGGGGGATCAAACCTGAAAGTGAGAAGCTGTGTCTGGAAAGCTGGAAAAATAATCCAGAGGAACTTAAAATCATAGAATAACTAAGTTTCATATTGCTTTTATAAGAAAAGACCCAGGGATTACATGGGTCTAATTAGCCATTTTGGAAGTGCTAGTTTAAAAAAAAAAAAAAAAAAGTGAAAAATTATGGCCTGGCAGCTTAAATCAAAATGAATAAATTAAATGTAAGCAGATGGCATCTACAGTGTCCTCAACCAGAGGATGTATGTCCTAGCAACAGTGTAAAATTTATCCCTGTCCTAAGCTTTGCCTTCTGTTAACTAAAGGAGCAGTAGCAACCTGCTGGTGCAAACCTGAGTTGGGATGATGTTTAAGTTTTCCCTGGGGAATCCCTGTCTCAAGCAGATGTTTCAGCCCTATTCTAATTGTCTGATTGCCTCCTGTGAAGGAGATGCAAGTCTAACTTTATATTTAGCAAAAAATGTAGAGTGTGGGGGTTTTTTTGTTGTGGGTTGTTTTTTTTTTTCTTTTTCTTTTCTTTTCTTTTTTTTTTTTTTTTAAGCAGTGTTAAAGCTATTAGCATCCTAATGACTTAATGGAGTCTGGTCCAACAGACAACTTACAGATGGACTCTAGTCCGTGGAGCTCTTCCATCTGTCTCACAACCTCTTTGATATTGCTGAGTAATAGCTGTGGGGATGAATGTAGGCTGCCTGGGGAACTGGCCCCATATTCCTCCACCCAGAAGTGGTCCAGCGATCAGAAACCGAGCTCCCAGTCCCCATGCGGACAGTGACGGGCCAAGTGCCATTCCTGGGCTGGGAATTCCTGGCACCATTTGTTGTTTGAGGGTTGTGCAGAGAGAGAATCGAAGCTTGGGTCAGGATGCTCTAAGGATGAACTGCCCTGAATTACCTGTGTTACCATCGACATCTCGTATCTTTCTGCATAGTACTTAAATAGTACCAGCTTGGTAGTAAAAGCTTTAATGAGCCTGTGCTTTTTCAGTACATACATTCATAAGTGAGTTCTGCTGCTGCTCCTTTTTTTTTTTTTTCCTGTATCTTAAATCAAAATACAGATCTGTAACTGCATTTTGGAACATGTACTCTACTTTTTGAGTAAAGGACTTCTAAAACATGAAATAATACTGCAGTTGCATAGTTAGGATTCAGCCTGGCTTCTGACACACACTTCATCTTACTTAAGTCTTCTGTTTAGCCTTTGAAATACAACATTATGTAGTCCATTCTGTCATGCAACTTCACTTAACTCTTTATTTGCAAGCAGAATTAATTTAGCATCTTTGCTCTTAATGCTTTGTTGAACACTGATGATACAGCCTTAAATATTTCGTACACAGCAGGAAACTTTCAAAGTAGCAGCTGTGTTTTGCCTTAAGTCAAATTGGTTGTGGACTAAGACTGCTCAAATCCCTGAGTGGATAATAAGCTTTACTCGCAGCAGGTCCCTCAGACTGCTATGCTGAGGGTACTGAACTGACTTCTGTGTTTCATTGTATAAATGCATTTTAACTGGGGATAAATGGGTGTTGTCAAAACAGTGAAAGATAATTTTATGCATTAATATGTGATGGTTTGCCTCCTTGTTGACGTCCTTCCCTTAAAGCAGCATTAAGGTTTTTTGCTAGGGTTTCCACAGTGTCTTACTTGTTTCTGTCCAGTTTTATCATGCTGGTGTTTAGGAAATGGTTGTTTTCTTTTCTTCCCAACTCACGAATTCTCCTGAAAAAATTGCTTATAAACATGTTTCTTCTTTAGGTCACAGTGTTGTAAGGAGTATCTTGGTATTTAGTTGTTTTATAAACTCGTTAAAGTGTTGGCCCTCTTGATTCCCCCTGGCTTTCCTATGGAAGACTCTGATATCAATCTTGGACTGTTCTTCTCGACTTTTAAAGAAGTATTCTGTTTTAAAGACTCAAAACTGGAAATGTGAAGCTCTTGCAGTCAGAACAGTTCATCCTCTTTCTCTCCCACGGCACTTGCGTTCCCATTCAATATCTCTCTCAGTCCAAATGTCATCCCTCAGTGAACTTTCCTTGCAGCCCCTTCCACGCAGTTACTGCTTGCTGAACAAGAAGTGTTTCCTGGCATCTCTTTGTCATCCTTTTTTAATGGCCATTTCATACTCCTTTGTCATATTAGCTCTACAAATTGGACTGACGTAATTTTTACGTCCCATTTGAGGTTGCTTTAGTTTGATTCTGGTTTAGACTGAAAGAAATTTGGATATCTGAGATAAATTAAAAAAAAAAAAAGGTTAAAAAGCAAATTTCCAGAATGTCACGTGTGTTTTGTTAAAAATCTAATTCAGTGCTAGCTACTACTTAAGCTGTGCTTAGGATAGCTATTCTTATATGGCAAGTTTTTGTAATTTCATGATTCAGCTGAACAGGAGATATTCCTTTATAGTTGCTGGTTTTTTGTTTCCAAAATTTAGTTTTTCTATATAAAAATGTGTTTGGACTTCCAAAGTAACTGTGTTATAGTCTACTTCCCAGCCACAGTCTGTAAGCTTTTTGTGAGTATATTTTGCACCTGTTATGTGAGAGCTTATTGTTGCCAGTAGTGTTAATTTTCTCCAAATAAGCCAAATTATGTAGCAGAACAAACTGATCTAACATAACATTGTGGAAATTATGAATGTAATTCAAGAAAATTCTCATCTACCTTTCTTTTGGTCTATGTTAGATCTCAAGATTTTTAATTAGCCGCACTAAGTTTGTATGCTCTGATGAACATACATTTTTTTAAAACAATCCCATTGTCTTGTTTTGCAATATACAACTTCTAAAGTTTCTATCACATATATTTTAACTTCTGTTCTTGCATCTATTTCACAACTTTTCTTTTTTTTTTTTCTATTTTATTTCTTATAGCAGTCTTTTATTTTTATTCTGTAGAGTTTTAGCCTGGATTTTTTTCTTTCCCACTTGCAATAGGTTTAAAAGTTTCCGGCAGTTTTTTACCATACTTAAACTTGTACATTATGTTCTATAATTAATTAATTTTCTTTAAAAATGTTTTGGTTCAAATACTTCTGTAGAATTTGGTGAGGTGTGTCCTGTGCCTTTGAAGAGAATGCAGTGGTCGTTCACCCTCAAATTATGATCTTTGTAGTCATATTTCCATTTAATACTTCCAGAAGGACATGGAAATTTAGTACCTCTTTTGCCTTACTAAGGTCTTTTTACTTCTGTTTTCTTTCTTATGATAGTGGGTTGTGAATTCAATTAAACTGTTGCCTGTGGCTTCAGTGACAAAAAAACCCTTATGATCTTTCCACACTGATGAGCTCCTTCTGGAGTGGATCAAATAAATGGATCAAGTCATGGCTCATATAAATACGGTTCTGCAGGTACCTGCTTTGTTATGAGATTTTTAATTGATTAATTAATTTATTTAAGGTGTTTAGCTGGCAAATACTTTCCTCCCCTTTCTCAAAATGACTTAGGGTCTTTTTTCATGTCATGACATTCCTCCAAAGCCAGATGATGTTGTGTCAGCATAGTCTGTGCTAGACTTGCCCTTTCAAAGCTAAATTCCACCTTTTTTATTTTTGATGATCATCTAAATTTCACAGTCCTCTTTCTTTAACTGCATTGTTTCTGTTTCTGTTCTTTCCAGTCCCCTCTTCCCACCTGTAATCCTTTCTCATTGTTTTCGTCCACTCTGTTCTACCGCTTTCACTTTCTCTCATTCCTGGTAGTACAAAGGAGTAAGACTGCTTTGATTTCTGTTTAACATGAACCTTGCTGTGTTGTTGCTTAACCACTTTTTCCAGTTAACCTTAATTATGTGAAGCTTGGAAAATACCTCAACACTTAGTAACTTGGGAGTTAATGTGGTCCGATAAGTGGGGTACCCTCTTCGAAACTTTCTCACAGATGCTCATTTAATTAGTGCTGGTGTTCCTGAGTCCTTCAGACTTGTCATTTTTGTTGTTGTTGGGTCAAGAGGGAAAGGATCATGTTTTCACATATCTTCAGCCAGTAAATGCTGTAGAAAATAATGGTATCTAGAGCTGTTTTTTGCAACTCAATAGGGCTGGAGAGTCAGAAGTTGTCTGTTACTATGTCACTGCTCTGTAGGAAATGGTGGTTTTCTGGGTTCGGTGAGGTGCTTCCAGTCCTTTCCGTGTCCTGAGGTGTTCCTGCTTTGAATATACTCTAATGCCTTCTTCCCAGCTTCTTTCTCATGTAAACTGCATCACTCTTCAGAGCATCCTAAACACGGTAACAGTAGTTCACTATCCTGATGCGCTGTATTATGGCATTAATTGACCTTTTGCTCTGGGTGTAATGCATAGTAGAAGATACCTTGCAGCAGTACTCATTGCTTTAAAAAAAGAAAAAAAAAAAAAAGGGAAACGACTATGTTTTGAAGGCATTTAAATAACTTTTCTGATTTTTTTTTACTTGGTAATTAAAGCAGTTTCATTAATAACAATTCTTTTAAAACAAATTTTAAAATCCACAGATTGCAGCCTCTGTCTAAGGATCGGGAAGGCTCTGGATCATCTTCAACAAGGTAAGAGTCGACTCCAGTGCTTTCTGTCCTGCACAGAACAGCTGTCTAGCAGATTCGAACGTCATAAATGATAAATGAATAGTCAGCCTCCCTTGAGTGGCATCCTGTTATGTAGTTTTACTGTTGCACCTAACTGACGCTTTCAAAATGCTATCTGGGCGTAATATTCTCGCCTTGAGGTTTTTATTTGTTTGCTTTTCTTATAATAGAACAACAACTGAGAATTCTTTTTCCCATGTACTTTTTTCATTTACTCCACTGTTTGTTTTGAATCATTTCACTGTTATTGTTCTGATCTGTGTAAACCCTTGGGATAGAATTGGCCTAGGCAGAGAATGGGATTTGTTCTCATCCCTTTTGAAGTCCTAATTCTGTAATTTTTTTTTAGGCCTTCTACTGCCTTTTTTTTTTTTTCTTTCTCCCCCCCCCCCCCCCACCCCCCCCAAATCCTGACCAGGTTCCCATCAAAGTCTCTGAAATGTAAGTTCTAAACACCCTCTGTTGGTACAGAACTGGAGTGAATTTGCATCCAGCAGCAAAATAAAGCAATGCTGAAAATAGACTTTTTTTCCCCTAGAGAAAGGGAGTTCCCTGACTTGACCAGCTACTAATTGGTACAAAGGTTTGTTTACACAGAGGAGCTATTCCTAATTAGTTCCCTGTGTGGGTGCTCTACTTGAGAAATTAGTGTTACATTCTGATTTAATTTAATCTGCTTTTATAATGAATTGTTATAATTTGCAGTAAGGAACGTATTTTTAGAAGAAAAAAAAAATCTGCACCATACTATCCCTGAGTTTCAAAAGATAATTCCTCTTTAGGCAGTGATCAAGCACTCTTACTGTTTTGAAATTAAATGAATAAAAATCCATCATTAGATAAGAACCAGTTTTTAGTCATATATTTATAAATATAGCTGTAGAAATACAACCATGATTTTTTCAAAGCCAAAACTTAATGCAGCTGATTTATGATCTGGTGACTTGACCTTTGGTTTCCCGTAGTCATGAGGATACTGAACCAGAATATTTGGGAAGAAGAGTGTTTGTGGAGTTCTGTTATCATTGTTGAGGTTATGGTTGGAAAGGAAGTTCACTTCCAAGCTTTTCTGTAGTGGACTTCTTTTTCTTAAGTTGACTTCACCTTTGTTGTGGGAGCAAACTTGTGTTGCTATAAGTTCTGTTATTTAAAGAGTTGAAAAAGTGACATATGAGCCAAACCTTAAGAACAGCGGTCCCTAAAAATCTTTATGAGGGATCTGGTCCCCTTGTTTTTCTCTCAGCTTCTCCCCCTCCCCCCCCCAACACTGGCAGAATGAAATGATCACTGTTAGCCATTTAAATTACATTCTTTATTTTGGTAGTTTGAAAAGATCGGAAATTTCATTTCTGAACTTAGAACTGCTTTAACTAGACCTCTTTCAGTGTAAATATTATTTTAAATAAATGTAGCCATTATAATAAATTACTAAATGTTTTGGAAGTGGGTTTGCATTTTCGTTATTTCATTATTATTTCTTTTAATTCTTAATATAATGAATGCCAGTACCAGTGAACATTATTTTCCTTTGGCTGTACCAGTCTTGGTAACAGCTCATTATAAAATCCAAATTAAATTGAATCTGTTCTGCAGAATTATATGGGATAAAAATTCTGTTTAAGTACCTGATCATTTCAGCCTGGCAACTTTTTTGAGTGGTATTACTTCAAAAGTTTTTGGATGTTCCAAATTTCACTTTTAGAAGAATAATTTCAGTTTTCCATGGATATAATCTGGATATTTCCTTTTTAAGACAGAAAGTTTCGTCTGAAAATTGAGAGAGGGAAAAGCACAAGGTTCCCAAGTGTAATCTTTAATATTTTTCGTGACAGACGGACGTTGAATGTTTAGCATCACCTCTTTGGATTTTTGAATGTGAATTGGAACCACTGTATTTCAAGGTAAGACATAACCAAGTGTTTGTATTAAGTATCCTCTTTCTTTTGTACATGATTTGTGAGAAAACTAAAGAGTGCAATATGCTGGACTTCACTTTGTACAGAGTGTTTATGTCTTTGTTGAATGTTATTTGAGATTTTAAATAATTACAGGTCAGTTAGCCTAAATTTTTATATTCCTTGAGAGAAACCACACCAGGAACTCTGCATGGCCTATATACGGGATTTAATTTTATGACGGAGTATCTAGTCGTTTGATTAGCTTATTGCCATTCAAAGTGGTAGTTCAGTTCTGTCTGCCCTTTCTCTCACATCAACACCTGTATTCATCCGGGATGAGCTGGTTTAGGGAATTTGCTGCTGAAAATCTACGGGATTGCAAAGACTTCTTGGAGGATTAATTTTCTGTCAGTTTTGACCTCTGCATCATCTCACTGTGGACTCAAACAAGTACGGTGTCAACACAAGGAAATCAGCGTCAGTACCTGCAGCAACAAATTGTACTGGCTTTAAACATCTCACTTCTCGCTGCTCCGAGGAAAGGTTTGATACATGAGGAAGACTACAGAGGGGTTATGAACAGCTGCAGACTTCAATATCTGAGGAGGAAGCAGAGAGTGATAGAGAAGAGCAAGAAATGTTGATGTAATTACAAGAGTCTTTGTCACTGAAGAGTACCTTGTTCCTCATAGTGAAGTACCGGAGGTCATGCCAGTTTGGTTACTCATGTTTAGCACGTAGATTATAGGGAACAGAAGGGAGATCTCAGTGTCACACTTCACATGCGGCCAAGTTGTGGTCAGCATTGTGCCAGAGCTCCGAGGCTGCAAGTCACAGATGATGACGGTTCTGGTGGTTCTAATCCAAACACCCTGCTGTTTGCCAGCCCTTTCTGCGCTGCTGGGAAACATGAAGTGGACGTGACATTTGAGCTGGGTGATGGCAGCATGTAACACTTAAAATCTGAAAGGGAAAAATATCTTTCTTTATTGTGGGGAGTAAGGCTGTGCAAGATAGTAGCTTTCATCCGGTGGTTTCTGAGAGAGATGGAAGCCATCGAGTATGGAGAGGCTGACCCTACATTAGTAACAGTGAATGCTGTCATTAATTTAGCTGCCGTGAGAGGCATCCAACAAGTGATGCTGTGGGCAAATGACCACAGAAACTTCAATTTTTTGCAGGTAAAAACAAGCCCAACGTGGCAGCAGCCTGACTGGGTTTCTATCACAGTAGGCTCCCAGTACACAAGTGAACCCAGGGATATCAGTGGCACTCTGTCCAAGTAAAGGTGTTTGCTAATCATGTGGATGTTTGTTCAAAAGGAATAAAGTCACCTGCAGAGGAGTTTGGAAGGTACAGAGATTCGTGAATGTAAGGGCGCAAAGGGTTCTGGTGAATGTGAAATGGGTGTAGTTGAAAGCCAGCGATACTGCTGTTTCATTTTACTGGACGGGCAACAAACCCAGATCCAAGGGAGGAAGGTGGGTGTGAGGGGTGGAAGGCAAGACTTACTAACATTAAAGGCTATAATCATAGCTTTGACAGTTTCTGCAGTGTAGGAAATTATTTTTCTCTACCTTATAACTAATGATGTAGTGCTTGTAAGGACTGTATACTTAACCAGTGAAGCTGCTTTGTCTATTTTATTTTTACACTTTATTTTCTCCCTTAAAAGGCCTTCCAACCTTCTATTTTGTTACAGTTGTATGGAATTTAAAATAGGAACTATGTATATAGCATTTAATTTAATTGAAATGCTGTTTTTAGAAAATTTATTAAAACTTAGGGCCCATTCTACTTTTTAAGTGAAGAAAGGTCTTTCTGAGCTTGAGAGGATCTCAAATGTAGTGCTCTGGATGGGCTTATCCACCCTAGTGGGGTGGATGATGAGCTAAGATGAGCTGAAGGGAGATCTTAGAGACAGGACAAGTTAAAGAATTTGAATTTTCTTAACAGTTTAAATATTTGTGTAACCACTTGCAGAAATGGTTTTATGTGTACATATGAATATGTATGGTGATCTATTAATACTGGTTTTTAAATGACCTTATGGGGCAGGAGTATGTCGGGTGGGAAGAGGGTAAACTAGTTCTTATTTTCAATGTCCTGTTTTCGAAGAATACATATGAAAGTTTCTTAATTAACTAATATCATAATAAACATAAGCTGAAAGATGAACTATGATGATATTACTCAGGTCTTTGGATGGTAAGTATATTTTAAAAATAGTAACTGGTTGATAAGAATTAGGCATAATTTTCTGCCAAAACTAGTCTTCATCTCAACAGCTCACACAGCAGTGCAGGGAGAACAACATCAAACATTTAACCTAATTCTGACAATTAAGTTGGATGCCTAGAGTACATCTGGGAAGCTTCACTAATGGCATAAGGAATCGGGATTCATGCTCAGGTGCCAGCATTAATGTCTAAAGCTGGATCTCTGGAGTGAATCTGTGCTTCACACACACATGTGTCCTTAGGTATCACCTCAAGTATTGTAACTTTTACTAACTTTTCAGCTACCATGATAAAATGAAAAGCAGTGTGGTTCTAGAACTTCAGAATGCATTTTGGACGTTGTTTAGAAAGTAATTCAGAGTTCAGAAACAGGATGATAATGTTTCATGTCTGTTACTCTGCAGTCTTTGAGAGATTGTTCTTTTTGATGCTCGCAGAATATCTTGTATAGGTGTGTTCTGTACCATCGTGAGGAGTACCACGTAATGAAGTTTTCAACACAGATTACTAGTTAATTCATTACCAGGTGTTTTATGTATAAAATGTATAAACTTGTTTCAGGGAGATGTGAAGAAAGATACAGTGGTAACTATAGTTTGTTGCCTTGCCTTGTTGGCCGGATATGTTTCCGAAGAAATGGGCACACTCTCAATCTGGAATTCAGCTTTAGGCCTGATTTTTGGTGTGCAGAGATAGACTGTCACTCAGAGCCTAAAATTAAAATGCTTTTCCTACAGTTTGCATCCTCAAAGGAAGATGGTCTCCCAGCAGGTGTTAGTGATAAGGTTAGTGATAAGGCTAATTTACAGCAGTGAAACCTCATGAAGTTCTTGAAATAAAGGGGAGAATTTTTCAGAAGTAACAAAACCTGCAAACTATTGACTTCTCCCGAAACAAAGGCTCTAATTTTTCACCAGTAGCGAAAAATAAGGCTCTGTAGTATCTATTTTTTAATAAAACCTCTTTCAAAGAGTTTTTTCTTTCATGAAATAAGATTGCAAACACATTTTTTTTGCCACGTTCACCTTCATTAACACAACTTGCTGACTTCCTTCCTCAGCTGCAGTTCTTCCTCCACTCAGGGGTCAGAAAAGAGCAAGATCAACAAGCCACACATCTGGCTGTCTCTCTTTCCAACTGGAACAAAGAAACAATATTTTTTTTAATGGCTTTTTGAGTTAATTGTAAACAATTTGGTTTTGGAGTCGCTGACTTGCACCAAATGTTTGTCGTAGGCGGATGGAGGGAAAAAGGACTATGTCCTAATGCAATTCCTCTGTGGCCAGCAAGGAAAAAAAAAAATCACACACGCAAAAAAAAAAGAAAGGAATATCTTGATCCTTCTAGCGTTGAAGTATGCTCAGAATTTTGAGTGTATACGTAGGACATTTCACAAGCTTAAAATATATGCTTTGAAGAGACAGAGAGACGGAAGTAGTTGCTCATTTCACTTTCCTATACTCTTTGTATACAGTGGTACTGATGTTTTTTTCCCCTTTATTTTCAGTAGTGGTTTATGTATGTACAAATTAACAGTGATAAAAGACCAGGCACAAAGAACAGGAATGGGGGGAGGGAACTGTTTTACGAGAGTTGTGTTGTAATACTTTTTTCTTGTATTTATACTGTTCCTAAATGCTTTTTTCCAGTAAACATTTATTGAAAAACTGTGTTTACAGACATTAATCCTTAATTAACATTTTGAAAACTAATCCTTTACCAATTAGTGAAATGTAATACTTTTGTTACATTCTCATTTATTGTAATTTTTTAAATACCTTCTAGCATCAGCTAGCATCAGTTTATCTCATCTATTTAATTTACTTTTTTTAAAGTGTTTTATCTAAAGCAAATATCTGATGTGGCTTTTGGTAGTCACTTCACAACAGGAAATACTAGAATTGTTGATGTACAGCACTTCTGAAACACTAGCTACTTTTAAAATACTTTATTATACCTTTATGTTGCATAATTTGAGCTCGTATTACTCTGATATTTTGTTTGCTTTGTTTAAGATGTCTGACATGATAGTGTTATTTCGAACCTGACCATTCTGCTAAATATTTACAAATGTCTTGATGTGAAAAGTAAATTGGTAATGCTCGTTTACTAGTACATTTGACTGGAATGATGCCAAAATTTCTGACAAACTTGAATAAAATGAATCATCCGAAGAAAATGTTTTCTATCAATTTGTTTGTAGGAGGAAAAAAGGCACTGTACTATGATTATTTTTTGTCAAATTTAGGTGTCTGAGGTGATAATGCCACTTAGTGGATAACAGCCTTAACTGCAGCCTTTTTTCCAATCTAAATCAGGTGGCAGATGGCTATCTTGATTTCTGTCAGAGTTTTCCTCCAGGCTAGAATATGCTGATTGTAGCATGTTTTCAAATAACCTTTTATTGTCAACTCCATTTTAGAAAGTTTATGATAACCAATTCAGTTTGTGGATGATATTAAAATGTAGGAATCATTTATTACAGAATTTTAAACTTCTTAAAGGAAAATAAGGATCTTCTTATTTGTGTATTTAATTTGATCAGAAAGATTAAACAACAGTCTTGATCTTCTTGCACTGGTTCTTTAGGCTAATGAAATGTAATTGGCAGTAGGGTGATAATTTCGGTATTTTAGGCAATGCTTGGTTTTAGCACTTAGGGTTGGAAGATGGGTAGCTGGCCAAACTCTGAACCAAAACAAGAACTGAATTGAAGAGGACCCGATTGAAAGTAGTTAGTGCGTTTTCTTGGGTGACGTTGTGGAGGGACTACACAAAAGGGGAGTATAGGAGTGGGCTGAGCCCAGTTTTACTTGGAATTTTGTAGACTTGAAATAATTGTGCTTTGGAATATCAGAAAGGTGAGATAGATGCCAAATGTCTATTCCACCAAGGATATTTACAGTTATTACTTGTTGAATATATTCTTTTCATAAAGACTTTTCTTTGCTAAGTAGTTTGGATGGTAGTATTAATAACTTGGTATATTTGATATAAAATCTAAATATACAAAAATTCAATCTTTTTACCTGAGACCATTGTATATATGCATATATATATAGTTTATATTATGTATATATGTGTGTTTTTTCTACTATCAGTGTATCAAAGAAATCAATTTTATAAAAAAAAAAAAAAAACCAACAACAAACTATCCTCTGCAATTTAATGGCTTTTTTTATGGAAAAGGTTTTGTCTTTCCATTCATTTTCCATCTTTAAACTGTGTTCTGTGAACTTTTTTTTCCCTAAGTAAATTTCCAGTACTTCCCATCAACCCCCATAATCTTCAGTCATTGAGCATTTTGTTGTGGAAGTTCCATCCCTGGAGGTGTTGAAGGCCAGGCTGGACGTGGCCTTGGGCAACCTGGTCTGGTGGGAGGTGTCCCTGCCCATGGCAGGGGGCTTGGAACTCTATGATCTTCAAGGTCCTTTCCAACCGAAACCATTCTATGATTTTTTTACAGAATCTCTCAGGCTTTTCTGAAGTTTTCAGTTACGCTGTTTTTATTAGTAAGTCAGTTGAATAAATTGCAACTAAAATAATGATTGGCTGAGAGGAGAAGGAAGGAAACACAATTCAATTCCCAGCCATGTTTCAGTGCTGTGTTACAATGGGTTTATTAATGATGAATATTAACTCATTTTTTTTTCAGAAAATTTCTGCCTTCCATTTGTTCATTGTGAAATTGGGAATAATGGAGTTGTTTTCCCTCCCCCATCCCATCCTCCAGAGAATTCATATCACCTAAGTCACGAGCTAAGAGGAACCCAAGTTGTAAGACCCTGTTAGTGCTGAAATCACAGAGGTGTTCTTCCTCCCCCTAACTCTGTGCACTGTGCTGGTGTAGAACTGCTTCTGTCTCCAGACACCTAGAGCAGATGCCTTTGAGTCAGCAAACAGAAAGTTTAGTTAGGTTGATGATTTTCATCTTGATTTCTATTACTGTGTTACAGTTTTAATCTTGATTTATCTTTTTTTTTTTTTTTCCCTGTAACAAGCAGCGATTTCTCAGTTCTTGGTTAAACATGCCTCTTTGTGGCTCTCTGTGTACACGTGTATATGCACATATATTATGTACATTTGTGTGTGTGCCTGTGTAATTTTCACACAGTTTAAGTTTTTTAATAAGTTACATCTCTGTTTCTAAAAATATTTTTACATGAACTATTTTAGTGTTGTTTATAATGCGTTTTTTTTTTTTTAGAAAGTAATGAATGATGCCTTTATGAGGGTGTATTTCTTACACATTTGACTTACGTCACCTCTATCAGTGTGAATGGGGAAATAGTTAATGAAACCAAGGCTGTTAGATCATTTTTATGTAAAAATAAAACTTAAATTTTGCTCTCAACCTTCATATAGTGTATTTTCTATAGTTTCTAGTTTTAAAAGGCTTGATTTGCCTTTTCAAACAGGGGTATTCAACAGAGGCATTAAGAAAATATTGAATGTAACTACCTCACTCCATTTTTGATTGCAGATAATTGGCATTTTAAAGGTACTGTATCTCATCCCCTGTGTCTGGGTTTTAGTCTGAGACTACGAAAGGAAAACCACATTTCTTCTTGCTCAACTTTTAGTCTGCTTCTTAACTTCAAAAGAAATAATGCTAATTGAAACTTCTTGCATAAGGGCAAATAAAGATGGTATTTCTGTTCCCATGGAGGAAACAGGACTGCTGCCAGGGCTGCCGTAGCACTCGTCAGATGTGAGGCTGGGACGTCCTGCAAGGAACGCTCACCTCCTTGGGACTTCACGGAGCCTGGTCACCCCTACGCTGGTTAACATTCCTGTAGAAATGACGTTTTTTATAATTTTTGGATGTAAATTTACAGTCACAGTTACTTTTAAACTTAAATTCTGAGTTTAAGTGGGAGGGAAAGGAAAGCGATGTAAGTTTTTTTTAATATTGTTTCTCATTCTGAAATGTGATTATTAAATTTTTATCTAGATTAGTTTGGCTTTATTTAGAAAAGCGAGGGTAGAGGAGAAGCTCATCCACTGATTCAGGAGTTCTAATCCCTGCAAAAATTCAGTTTGGTGTGCGCGTCCCCTGCAGAAGTAAGGCAGTTCTGATGGTTGAGTGCAAATGTAAACTCGGGGTTCGGCCCCGTCGTGACCTTCCTGTCTTCACTGAGGCCTATAGGCGGGAAGGAGGGCCAACCAAGTAACCACGTTTTATTTAAGCATGAATTTTCCCGGGCTTTGTGTCCAAACGGGAGGCAGTGCCCTGTTTTCTTTGTCTAAAGGGCCTCCATGGGCTCCGTCGCCTTGTAAAGGGGAAGGGAGCAAACGGTGTCGTAAATGGGCCTGTGATTCATCGCCACCCAAATTCATCGATTAGCTAAAAATAGATTCTATAGCAAAGTAGGAGTGGGGTATAAAGTCACTACTGTGCATCAATTTTATTATCGTAATAAAAAGTTATTGTGCAATTTTCATTGCTAAATTAGGAATGGCTTCCAGTAGTGATTTGAATTAATTACTGCGGAGCCTGTCAGGATCAGTATGTTATTTTAATTTTCATTTACACTTACAAGAAATCTAATTCTTAGTTAAAAGGATGGTTTTAATTCAGCACCATCCACAGCACTCCTTCCTTGTTTGTCATCTTAGGCGAATAGCAGACTTGTTAACATACCCAAAAAAGTTGCAGTAGCTCACGTTGGGGCACAAAAGCTTGTTTGGCAATCTGTGTAAATAAAACATATTATTTGAAAATAGATTTAGTAGGGGATGTGCTTCTTAAAGTATTAGGCACAGTGCAAAATTAAGAATCTCTTTGTGTTTACATCATTAAGAAGTAATTGCCTGTTAACTAAATGCAATTTTCAAGGCAGGCTATTTTGCAGAAAAATGCCATGGCCCCAGTCTGCCCCGTACAATTTAATCAATCAGGTGTCTAATGTGAAACAATAGGAGTTAATAAAATAATATCAGAAAGGATTAAAAAATAACACAAAGCTAATTAAGAAAAAAGGAGGAGTTTTATTGGAGTTCATACTTTTCTGTAACTCCTGCATAATTAGAGATTAGACGAGTGTTTTGGAGAAAAACTATTCTTGTTCAATATTCAGTCCCCTCCTCCCTTAACTTGAATGTGAGAGCAATCTTTGAAAAATTCCAGAGTTTAGCGACTTTCTTACCTGCTTTATGTTTAATTTATAGGCAAGTATAATGATTATTTTTTTTTCTCAGTCTTTCTGCTTACCAGTCCATCTGTATTTGTGGGATTGATTTGCTTTTTTTCCTTGAGTAGAGTATTTTACATTTCTATTTACTAGTTTTTTTTCTGGTTAGTATCTCCAGTTTATTAAAGTAATTTTAAATTATGATCCTATTTTACAGAATATTTTAATTCCTTCCTAGCTTACTGTATATTTTTAAAGGGTATTTTCTTGTTCTCTGTCTGTCACTGATTAAAGTATCGAACAAAACCAGATCTATACAACATATACCAGATACTGTTAAAAATACCAACCTCTTTTGCCAGTAAACCACTGACATCTACTTTTTTTCAAATTTTTAGTGTTGCAGTGTTGTCTCTTTTCTCATCCCCAGTCATTTGTCAAGTCTTTCTCCTTTGCATATTTCTGTACTTCCTTCAGTTCTTCCATATGCCTATACAGACATATTGATTTCTAAGTCTCCTTTTTATCTACTTTGTCCATTGGAATAACCTGTTGTGTATTTTTGTAACTGTTGAGTTTCCTGCACTCCCTTATCCATTAAATCAATTTTCCAAGAGATCAATTTTTGCAGATATGTGAGATTACTGAAACTGCTTTTTTGAAATCATGATCTTTAGTTTGCTGTTCTCTCCTTGTTTAGTAACCTCTGCTGTTTTTAATTAATTTCTCCTGTATTTCCATTCTTATATTCAGTTAATTCTCCCCATAAGTATCAAACAAGTCTAAAATATCTATTCTTCTGGCAAACTCCTCCATGTTCTAGAAAGAACATTTATCACTCCAGGAGCTTGTACAGATACATGGTTGGTTAACCCTCCTGAAACTCTGAAGCTTCTTGCTCAATTCTGTTACTCAGATGCCTCCATAGTCCAGCAAAACCTTCTTTACCACTTTCTTAGGATAAGGTGGTCTCTCAGATTGCTGTCTTGGGATGATACCTGTTCTTTCCTCCTTTACTCTCACCTAGAGACACATAGGAAGTTTTTCTTTTACCTTTTTCTGAAATTTTAAATTTATAAAAAAAAAAAAAAAGTATGTATTATCCTCCAATCCATTTACAGTAATTTTTTGAATTTTTTTCATAGCGGAACTCTTGCCGTTTCTATCAACGGCATTGTAATGCAAATGGGTCAGCAAGTTTTCTTATTTTGTGTAATAAGATATTAAATTATTTCTACTAATAGCAACTAATCATAGAATTGTTATGACTGGAAAAGACCTTTAAGATCATGAAGTCCAACCGTTATCTAACTCTACGAGGCCCACTTCTAAAGCATGTCCCTGAGCACCATATCTAGACAGCTTTTAAGTACATCCAAGGATGGAAATTCAACTACTTCCCTGGGCAGCTTGTTCCGGGCTTTGATAACCTTTTCAGTGCAGAAGTTTTTCCTTATGTCTAACCTAAACCTCCCCCGGCACAACTTGTACAGTGCAATTACGAGTGACAGAAGGCAAGGAAATATTAAGCAGAAGAGGATGATGTGGCTGCTCTTCTCTTACAAGAGTTAGGAAGAACTAAGTTAAGCTCCACCTGGAAAAAAACGAAGTGGTTTTGTTTTGAAGGAAGAAACACTTAAACTAGCCAAACCTGTTCTGTTTCTGTTAAAGGTATCTCTCTCCCGTTCATCAGTTTGGTAAACATGAGTATGCTGCTTTGCTTACCTAACAGGATCAACTGATAGAAGCTCCTTTTATTGTGTACAGGGAAATTGTGTCCCTGTTTTGTGTATAAGCATCTGTGCGTGCAATGCCCTGTTCAAACTAAATCAGTGTACACTCAGGTGAAAGGATCAAAGTACAACAGTGTTTTCGTAATTTCAAATATAATTTTATTCCAATTAGTTAATTTGCTTCCATTTTGCTTTTTTGTTGTTGTTGGGTTTGGGTTTTTTCTTTTTTGTTTGTTTGTTTGTTTGGTTTTTTTTTTTTATTATGACCTATGAATCAGAATCCAGATATTTCAGTTGCCTGGTTTTCATCCTTTTGTGATGGATCTTCTGACATTATGCACTTTGAAAATATGTAGGAGTTCTGTTCAAAGTATGTTCAGATGTGAGGGCTGGCATGTAGAAAAATCCACCCCTTGAATAAGTTATAAGTTCATCTGAGGTAATCCTTTTTTTTTACTTCTTGATTTTAGTGAAACCACGAGCCAAGCTCCTCAGTCCTTGGGGCTACAGGTACTAATATTGTTGGCCAGCTCTTTTAATGTTTTATGATTAGTGAAAAATGCATTTGCCATTACAAACCATTTATTAATTCCCTTTGACTTGCCTCACCTTTTTTGTAAGTTTTAAGCGTGTCCTGCAGTCTGCATATCAGTTAACAGCAAAGGCTCTTGGCTTGAATTGTTGCTTATCTAGGAATTGTAATAAAATAATTGTTAAAAGCAAAAAGGATTCTTTTATCTCGAGCAACTTTCTTCTTTTATTCCACTTTTCACTTCGTTACATCTGTTTTTTTCGGTTTGAGTTTTACTGGGGTGGTTTTTGTCTGTTTATGCTTCACCTGCATAAGGAATGTGTGGTAGTGGGTTTTTTTTCGCTTGCGTGTATAGGTTGCTTCTTAGTGCATCTCTTTATGCGAGTACGTTACGAAAATCTTACAAATATGGTATTTAGAGGCCATATTGGGGATAATTGTTTTTTGGGTTTTTTTTCTGGAAAATGAACGTAGTTTGCTTTCTGAAAAGAACTTGGGTGTGTTTTTCCCTTATCCGTGACTTGTAGACAGTACTATAGGCACTTCACTGTGAAATATCTTTGGTGCTTTCTTGCAATTAGCATCTCAAACACACATGTATGACTATTTTTACTTATTTTTTTCTTAATATAATGATACAGTCTTACACTTATTTCTAAAATAAAGTTCTTAGAGGAATAATACCACTTTTCAAAACTAATATCTATTTGCACAACTGAGACTATTAAGCATCAGTTGTTATATTTCTCTTCATCAATGCAACTACAGCTTATAAAATTGAAATGTTTGCCAGTAAAACAACTGAAGATAATGATACTGCCATATCCATGAAAATAGTCTTAACTATAAGAAAATCGGAGAGATGATTAAAAAAAAGCCTACTGTGGAGTTTGGGGATAAATATAAGGTACTGTATAGAAGCAGGACTAATAAATTGCTGAAATGGAGAAAGGAAAGTAATCGGTAAAATAAAACTATGCAAATAATAATTGAGGGATATGTAAAGCACAGTTTTCTGCAAGACACAATTCCTTCATTATATTTGGCACCATACTTGGACGCATTTGGAGCACTTTACCTAGAGTTGAGTGACCCGTTGGAATTTGGACCCCTTGGAGAGATTGCAGGGAAGGGCGGTGAGACTGGTCGTTTTATAATAAAACATGAACTATCGTGATGGAGTTTAAAGAGCTTTTTGAAGAGCTTTAAGAATAGGTTAGATAAACATCTGTGCAGAATGACAGAGCTGCTGTTCCTGTTCTGGGGTCTAGATGGCCCCACCCCTAACTCCAATGATGGCATTGCTGTGAACGTGAAGCAAAATGCTTGACTATTCCTGACTCCAGCACTGCACTTTTCACAGCAATAGTATTCCCAGTTTCTTGCCTATGGTAGTGTCCATTCTGTTGCCTGACCCTTGCAGAACTCCATTCACATGCTGATGGTGAGAGGGATAAGTGGGACGGGACAGGATGGGACCTCTGTGAAAGTGTTCTGGTTTCTGCCTGTACCTTCACTCTGTGGATGACTCCAACCACTGCAGCATTCCAGTTTTCTTGGAGCTCAGCATTCCAGTTTTCTTGGAGCTAGTCTTACACAAATACTTTAAGAGATCAGGCAGTTTTAGTGTTTATTGCATAGAAGACAGAAAAGAAAAAAAAAGCAAGAACGTTAGAGTGAGCAAATGCAATTAAAAATGATCTTTTATATCTTCCTTCCTCTCCCAAACAAAAAACGATGAGTGATACAGGGTTTCCTTCAGAAAACAAAGTAGATTATCATTGTTAAGAAACTTCTGCATTTTATAATCTTTGCTCATTTTAATTTTATCCCTTAATGAAATAGAACTGCTTTCTAAGCCTTGCAATTGTGCTATTTCCTTACAAGCACCTCAGCAGGCTTTATAGGTAAATTTCACAACAATTTGGAATCGTGCTTTTGATCCGAGAGATCATCTTGGGTTCAGATGCTGGTGTGTTTTTTTGAAACCACAGTTAATTATTCATGCAGTAAGGTCAGTTCCACTGCTTTAATGATGCTAATATGCTTAGTACAGTTCGCTCAGACTGCATGCCTGTCTCTGCCCATATAGATGTGCCATTAGAAGTTACCATTCCTCATCATTCATTGCCACACCTGAACTTGGGAGTCTGTGTTTCTCCTGAAACTCCCACTGGAGCTGCTCATGAGAACACTCTCAGCCCTACTTCATTAAGCTCATAGAATCACAGAATGGTTAGAGATGGAAGGGACCTTAAAGATCATCCAGTTGCAACCCCCTGCCATGGACAGGGGCACCTCCCACCAGACCAGGTTGCTCAAAGCCACATCCAGCCTGGCCTTGAACACCTCCAGGGATGGGGCATCCACACCTTCCCTGGGCGACCTGTTCCAGTGTCTCACCACCCTTAGAGTGAAAAATTTCTTCCTAATATCTAATCTAACTATGTCCTCTTTCAGCTTAAAACCGTTACCCCTCATCCTATCACTACATTCCCTAATAAAGAGTTCCTCCTTTAGGAAGATCTAAATGAGTTTAAGCAGTAGGTCTTTGCTGATCCAGCTCATTTTGACAAAAGCTGTTTTAGCCTATGTTTATGTAAGCAGGCAGGTTTGGGAAATAGTATCTGGCAAAGGAGGACTGATGAGTACCAAAGGGTCGAGCTGGTGAATGGCTCCTTTTTCACTAACACGAGGTTTAAATGCTTTGTCTGTCTGTTAAACCTTCAGTGTAGCTCCAGTGATGCTGATTGTTTTGAGTTGGTACTGATGAAATTAATCCTGTAAAGGAAAAATAAATAAATTAGTACTTCTCTAGCAATTTATATAGTACTATAGTTATCATTTAAAAATAATACAGAACTCCACACTACAAATTTAGTTAATCGCTTAAAACAGCGTGCAAAGATTTTAAAGAAGAGTTAAATAACATGATACTTAGCTTCAAACATGCAATGTTTAGTTGATAATACGCAGTTTGTGAAGATTTACTAAATTTTCAAAACTGGATTTCAGTACAATAAATGTATATTTCAGTATATTTTCAGTATATGTATATAAAATCCATGGCAGGTTTGAAACGTTGCATTTTGATTTGTTTTGGAGTGTAATATTTTATTTATCACGATTCAAAAATAAACTGATTGGTTTAATGGGGGACAAGGAATTTCTTTTCCCATCCTAGATAATGCTTCTAGAATGTTGAAACTAAATTAACTACATTTTAGGAACACAGTGATGTGTTAGAAAACGAGCCTGTGTTACTTTGTTCAAGACTCAACGTTTTTAAAGGTGCTACTGGATAATTGTATATAAAACACAAATTACTAAATGTACTTTCTTGTTTATTACTGGTTTTATGGTTTATTTATGTCTGTGTGCCACTAATTAAATTTGAGCATCAAAAATTGAGTAATGAGCTTTAAACTGTCAACAGTAACTTAGAAAGTATTTTCTATATGCTTATGTAATATCTTAGGGTAAGCTTTAATGGTTTGGAAAACAGTAGAAAACATGAAAATGCAAACATCATTGTCATGTCAACATGTCATCATTTTTAAAGCATACTGTTAAAAGTTGGAATTTTAAGGGATTTAGATGCTAAAGCTATCATTTAGGAGCGCTGCAATAGCAATATTTTTGTTTATGCTTTGAGTCTCATTTAAACATTTAACCTGATTTAACAGTAAGTAAAATAAAATGCTTCCCAGTTTAACAAAATGGAATTTTATGCTCTTAAGTTAAACCTTTCTGATTTGCTTCTGTGCATCAGCTGTTTATTTGCATTTCTGTTGCAACCACAGTATATATGCTGACCTGCTCAGACTTTATATCATTAGCTAGTTTGAAATCTCATTAAAAATTATCCTGGAAGTGACTTGAAGTTCCTGAGGTTTGAAATACATTTTTAGAGTCTTCGGGGAAACACGGTTTGGAAGATCCAAGTACTGGGAAGCAGTATTACAGCATAAAAGAATTCAGTCTGGGGCAAGGATTTATGTATATTAGCACCTCCATTAAGGCGAAGGTTAGCATTTTAATATGGAGTTAAAAACTTAGTGTTAAATTATGAGTTATAGTTTAAAGTGAAAGTTTCTTGGAATAGATCTGGCTTTTAGTTTTGTTTTTTGTAGGAAACAGTAAAGAAGTTATTTCAAATCATAAAGAAGTAAAGCGTGTTTAGCAGCTGCCTGAACCATATCTTCTAGATGTTGATGGTGAATGTCACTATTTTTAGGTTGATATACTTTGGAAATAGATGGTGTCAAACCAGTGCTTTCGAGATCACTGGAAAAATGCAGGCTGACCCTGAAAATGGGTATGAAGTTTGTGGCAGGGTTCTTGTTTCATACTTGTGACCTAAATAGCTGAATATCCCCTATGCAGGGATTGAAGGAGAGGGGAATGAAATGAAAAACAAGCTACGAAATACAGTAAAAGTTCAGGAAAAATACTCATACTTAGAAATCTCCAGAGCCGTGATGTGCTGTACTTGTGTAAGAAGGATCAGAAACCAGAGCTTGGGCACATGACCTCAAGCTACTCAATGCAAATGCGGGAGCGTATCCTCAGGTTTTTGGCAAAGGGAGCCGCTTTCTCGCTGTTCGAAGTATGCTACCAACTAAACCAGTCTCTGGCTGCAGTGCTAACTTTGGCAGGAGAAGAAATGGTTGGATACTCTCTGAAGATCGAAGGCAATGAGGTAAGATACGGCTTAAAACGAGTTGAAAGTGAAGAATCCAAACTGAGTCAATAATTTAGGTTGTGATAGTATTTCATAATGGTGTAAATTGTTTCTTTCAAGGTTATGAAAAGGAAAATAAATGTATGCACGTTATCTTGTCCCTCTTAAATGATGCTGATAAAATGTATTATGCCAGTGTGATGAAAATGTTAAATTATTGAAGATACAAGTTTTAATGCTGTATAAAATGTATTTTGCTTTGTTTGCATGTTTTTCCCCTTTGTAGGCTAATCAGAAAGTCAGACTCGGTTCATACAGCGCAGATCTTGTACTGAAAGTAAAATTGTAAATTTTCCCCTGCATATAAATGTATGTAACTTTATGAATAATGGAGAATGTTTCTTCATGTTTCAATATTGTATATGCAAGTAGTTACTAATTGTAAAGGGCTTGACAGTCTGCTCACTGGATTTGTTCTGGAGAGAAAATTTTGAAGTAGTACTTAATGCAAAACAAAGCCATTTGTCTAACAAAAACCTGGTGTACATGAAGCTGCATGCTCTGAATGGATTATTGATTAAATTTATATCATTTTATGGAATGACTATGACTGCTTTGAAATCTCCAAGTCTTATATTACCTTCCTACATTTCCCTGCTATAGAATATATCCCTTATATGCATATAGAAATTAGGATTGGTAATACTTTTTCTTCTGTAATGCTTAGGGGAAAATTTGAGAAAAACTTTTTCTCCTCATATGGAGTATCAGCCATGTGCATGCTTACAATAATTTTTTTTTGTGGTCTGATTTCTTAAGTGGGAGAAGAGTTAAACTGAAAAATAGATGAGCGTCAGATGTGAGCCCCAAGAGCCATGGTTTAAAGTACTGAGAATATTTATCTTTGAGGCAAAAATCAGTTTTCAATCTGAGTTTTAAATCTAAAATTACACTTTTCTACATCCCTGCAGGCAGACCTCTTTATGTGCTTTTTATGGTTTAATTTTTCTGTCTTCTGAGAAGAAGTTTAAGTGTGCCCAAGAAAGCTATACTTTTACATAGTTTTAGAATAATGTATCTTGCTAAGGACTGTACTGATAAAAAAAACCCTTTTCTTCAAATCTCCTTCCTTCTTGTCTTTCATAGAGACTTGCTTTTTTCAGCATTGATTACTTTTCCTTTTGGGAGTTTTTCATCCACATGCAAAGGTTTCCAAGATGATAAAAGATAGGAATAACAGATAAAAATACAGAGTTTGTACCTCTTCTTTTTTTTTTTTTTTCTTCCTTCTTTCTTTTTTTCAAAAATGCATACATACATTACTAAAAGTTAAAAGGAGCAAGCTTTTAAGCTTTTCTTTCTGATAGATTTTTATAGTAATATTTTATAAAACCTTACTGATTAGAAACAATTAGATCTTTTTTTTTTTTCTTCAATTGAATTATTTTCATGAAATAACATGGATTCATGCTAAAGAATCCAAGTCAAGGATTAAGACCTCATTTTTCACTCTGGAATGGTATTCAGTAATCTTGAGCCCGGCAATTTAGAGGATTTAGAAATACAGATATTGTTCTGAGGTTGTTTCTCTGGTGAAGTAATAAACTCATAAATATCTCTCTGTACTTTGTGATGTTATACTGATGTTTAAATTTGAATTTGTTAAATAGAATTATTTCTGTATTCATCCAAGGTCGTACTCTCTGTCCCCATGCATAAATATCACAGAATTTACCACCAAAATGTATCTCTTGCTCCAGAACTTGCCATAATGTTTAATATATGATGCAGACTGTATCAAGACCTTAGTTGTAGTATTCTAAGTTTACGTATATAACTGTTTACGATTTTGTTGCATTTACTAGGTTTGCTGGGATGGGTAATCTTCTTAAGGTCCTTACCAGGGAAATTGAAAACTATCCACATTTTTTCCTGGATTTTGAAAGTAAGTTCAAACAATTACAAGACAATGAGAGAATCTCTTTTCCCTGACTTAACAGTGAACTGAGGAAAAACTTAAAATCTGATTGCTTGCAGTGTGTATTTTCCAGCACAACCAATCTGTCCAAGACCTTGTCTCTAAAATCATTTGTTCACTCAGGACTCCTTTTCTCTTCCTTTTCTATTTTTCAGGAACCAAATGGGAAATCTTTTAAAAGTTCTCACTTGCACAGAGCTTGATCAGGGGCCAAATTTTTTCCTTGACTTTGAAAGTGAGCAAAGCTTCTTGCCTGGCTTGCCTTCTTTGCTTATTTCCTAATAAACTGCATGCGCTTATGCATCATAAAGCAATTCAAAAGGGATTTGCAAACAAATCAAATTACACTACAGTTGAATATTGCTTTTTTGATATTTATAAAACCACATAAAATTACTTAAATTCATTCTGAGCAGAGAAGGGGGCAGAATGATAGATATGCAAGTCAAACCTTACCTTGAATTAGTTTCAAAACATTTATGAGCCCTTGTTAAATTTATATATGGATGAACTTGACCTCAGGTTTCTTTAACAAATCAGGGTTAAAAAAACAAAACAAAACAAAACAAAACTCTTTTTGTTGCTTCCTTGAATGGAAACATATATTGGAAATAAAAATATAAGGCTGAAAAAAGATAAGCAGTGGAGGTGGCACTATTTTTGCCTGGTTCAGTGATGATTTAACTGGGATTATTATAGTTTCTAAAAAATAGTGAAGTGGTCTAAGTGTATGTGCTTGATTGCATCTCTCTTAATTGCATGGTTATCAGTTTGCAAAAGCGTTTTGCATTCTAATTTCTTTGTCACATCTGTATCTGATTCAAAGCTATTTCACTTTTGGTGGGTACAGTTTCCCTGCATGTACTTCTAGACATTGTCTTGAAAACTGGTCATCAGATCCTTAAATATGGGCTTGATCTCACTCTACTACTTATGTGAAATTCTTTTTATTTAAAATGCTAACAGCGTGTGATGTGTTGTCCCTTAATACTTTTATTATAAAAAAACCTCAACCAACCAAACAAACAACAATAAGTTTTGAGAGAAGCTAGTGTTTTTAAAATAACTTTGGAACCATGGTTTAAGAGAGAATTCCAGGTGATTAGATGCACATTTTATCACCTTGAAATAGTTTTCTTGGTAGCTTTTGTTTATTCCTGAGTGATTTTTCAGGGGGGGGGGAGTTACTGACATGATATGAGACTGTATGTGCGTACGCACTCTGAAGCACTGGTTCAAAAAGTCATTTAAACACGTACTTAATTCTCATTAAATTGTTCAAACATGCTTTCTTGGATGAGAGGTAGAGTGTATGACTATACCTTTGCACATATCTTAATCTTCTTATCTAGATCTTATTTACCTCATTATGAGGAATCAGTTTTAAATGATGAAAAAACGTTAATTGGTTAGTTTGGGTTTAGGAGAAGGTACTGCGAGCTGTGTATCCCTTTTTCTCTTCTATGTTATTTGAGAATTTCGTTGTAAACCTGTAATGTCAAACCTTTACCCAAACCACCATGCAGTTTTTTTTCTGGCAACCTTTGGAGGGCCTCGGTAGCTCTCAGTGGCTTTGCTAAGCTGTTACGAAGGTTTTCAGCTGCTCTGAGCTCCCCGGTTTGGTCAGCCCCATCATGTCCTGGATGGTAAGAGGGTGCTCCTGACCAAGGCTGCGGACTTGGCTGGGAACAGGTGGTCCGGCATTGGAAACCCTTGGTGGAGCGGAGGGGATGGTGAGAGTGGAAAATATCTGTTTTAGTAAAGCCTTGGCAGTGAAGGTGGTTGGTTTTGTTTTTTTTTTTTTCCCCAAAAGTGCATTGCCAAGAAGTGAATGGTGTGAAGTGCCCTCTCCCACGGGAGGTGCCCAGCAGTTAGTGCAAGCACATGCGCACACTGGTCAGGCTCATCTGCCTAAAGAGGAACACAACTATCATCTCCAAATATCAGTGAGTTTGACACTCCTGAGCGACAGGTTGAAATGTTTTACTTGTGCAATAAAGTCCTGGAGGTTTTTATGGCACAAAATCTGTATTGTGTCAAAGGGATGTGACTGAAGATGCCTGTAATTGCATGCTTTGGTCTCCTTTTATTAGCCATCGTATGATGTAAAAGGACACTCTTAGTGGACATAGGTAAGAGCCTGCTTGTGTGCTCACTGGACTTCAGACTTTCTGTGGGCTTAGTTTCGGTTCAAGTTCATGCATGAATGGCCACTACAGTCGGCCATTCGGAGGGCGAGGGGTATGTTGAGTTGATGTGTTTGCTGTATATCATTGTTTACATCAGGATATTGCTTTTCGGTTTTTTGTGCACTTTTCATAGCTGAAAGCTGAAATCTCAAAGTAAATGTTTCAGCACTACTTCTGAAATGTTTACAGATTTTTTGGGTACTCCTGCCCTGTTTTTTTGTTGGTTTTTTTTTTTTTGCTGGTCTTCGTTTGGTATGTGTTGTACCTGAAAGGAGGGTGTGTGACATACTTCTTCCTGCTGTGCCTACAATGTGCCACACAAATACTGCTTAAAACAAACAAACAAACAAAGCCAACAAAAACCACAAACAACCTTTTTCCTTGTACACAGGAGTAGAAAAGACACAATTTGTCTCTCAAAAATCAGAGGTTTATGGGCTGATGTTCGTCAAAATTAATGTAAGTGTTTATACAAAGAAGTGGGAAAATAACATTAAGTTGTTAAATCCATTTGACCATTGATTTAATCTGTGGTGCTCAAAGGGGTCATCCCATGGGTGATGCTTTGCGACATAGTCTCATAGCCTCTTGCTAAAATTGAAATGTGCAAACACAGAATGGCACTCATGTGAATGGTACTGTGGTGGGTTGACCCTGGCTGGACACCAGTTGCCCACCAAACCGCTCCATCACTCCCCTCCTCAGCTGGGCAGGGGAGAGAAAATATAACGAAAGGCTCGTGGGTCGGGATAAGGACAGGGAGATCACTCAGCAATTACCATCATGGGCAAAACAGACTCGACTTGGGGAAAATTAGAGTAGGGTAATGAGAAATAAAACCAATTGTTAAAACACCTTCCCCCCCCACCCCTTCCTTCTTCCCAGGCTCAACTTCACTCCTGATTTTTTTTCTCCCTCCGTCCCCCCGAGCGGCACAGGGGGACAGGGAATGGGGGTTGTGGTCAGTTCATCACAAGTTGTCTCTGCCGCTCCTTCCTCCTCAGGGGGAGGACTCCTCGCACTCTTCCCCTGCTCCAGTGTGGGGTCCCTCCCACAGGAGACAGACCTCCATGAACTTCTGTAATGCGGGTCCTTCCCACAGGCTGCAGTTCTTCGTGAACTGATCTACTCTGTGTCCTTTCCATGGGGTGCAGTCCTTCAGAAACAGACTGCCCCAGCGTGGGCTCCTCTCTCCATGGGTCCACAGGTCCTGCCAGGAGCCTGCTCCAGTGTGGGCTTCCCACAGGATCACAGCCTCCTTCA
Source organism: Charadrius vociferus (assembly GCF_000708025.1). NCBI lineage: Eukaryota > Metazoa > Chordata > Aves > Charadriiformes > Charadriidae > Charadrius > Charadrius vociferus. Next base: position 6,222,224 of record NW_009648369.1, read on the forward strand.
AGCACCCACCTGCTCTGATGTGGAGTCCTCCACGGGCTGCAGGTGAATATCTGCTCCAGCATTAACCTCCATGGGCTGCAGGGGGACAGCCTGCCTCACCATGGTCTTCACCCCGGGCTGCAGGGGAATCTCTGCTCCGGCGCCAGGAGCGCCTCCTCTCTCCAGCTGCAGTTGCTGCTGCCCTGCAAGTTTTTTTTCCCCTTTTTAAGTATGTTATCCCAGAAGCCCTGCCACCATCGCTGATGGGCTCAGCATTGGCCAACGGCAGGTTGAAGCCAGCTGGCATTGCTCTGTTGGACATCAGGGAAGCTTCTGGCATCTTCTCACAGCAGCCCCCTGCTACCAAAACCTTGCCCTGCAAACCCAGTAGAGATAGCTATGTGGGAAAATGAACTTGCTGAGAACTCGCTGTTCAAAAAACCCCCACCAAACTACCACTTTATCTCTCTCCCCCACCTACTAAATACTCTTCCACTCAGATCAGGGCGATGTGGATGACGGTATGGTTGGAAGAGTGGCACATGCATGGGAAAAGAAATGCAGGAGAAGATGGCAAGCAGTTGTACAGGTTTACATATTTTAGGTCAGTCTTGAAGCTACACGGTAAGGCCAGCATAGTAGTTTTTATTTTATTGTTTTCCCTTTATTATCTTAATTAATACACATTTCATAGGCAATGTGTTGTAAGGCTGACTAGTTCTGTGCAACAGAGATTAATTTATTTTCTTCCGAATTGTTGATCTCCCAGGCAGAATTCTATGTTTTGATGAAAATTTTGAGGAGGACATCTTGTATTGCATCTTTTGAAAAATGCCATTATGAGGGGTGTTTTTTGTTTGTTTTAAAATATACTTAATTTTTAAGTTGCTTTTCATCACTTGTATTCTTAATTTTCTCTTACGTGTTTTTCACCAACTTGTTCTTTTCATATTTAGCCTTAGTCCCTCCGATACATCTCTTCTATGCAATTCTTGAGGTCTTGAAAAATGGACAGATTAACAACAGGAACACTTTAAAAAATTAGATTTTCTTATCTAATTCAAGGTTGTTTGTTTTGTTTTGTTTTTTTTTTCAAATTCTGCCTTGTGCTGTATTTGAAAATAGGAATCATGAAAGAAAAAGAAATCAGTATGTTTCAAAATTTCACCTTCCATTTTTTTCTTTAAATAACTATTTTCATTTTTCTCCTGAAAATTTTAGGCTGCCAAAAAAATGTTTTAAAATCATCTCTTCCCCCCACCCCCTTTTCTGTAGCTGTCTATATAATCAGATGCAATTCTTACAACACCTTTTTGCTGGCATTATTTTTGATTCCAAACTGGGAACCAGGTTTCATAACTCCGTGGTCATACTTGAAAAAAACTTGAATGCAGCATTACTTTCAGTTAATGTTGTATAACAAAAGCAGTTCTGTATGCTCTCCAGTAATCATTTTGGAGTTAGGCAGTTACTCTGTATCTGTGCAAAGAGAAGCGGTTTGAAGATCCATTCAGTCCAGCCTTGAAAGCACACAGGGACAAACGGGAACTGTGGTAACTTCAGCAAGTGATATGGAGAATAGTGTTCTCCTATGCAGGTGAAAATGCCTTTGAGGTGAAATGCAAACTCTATGGATTCAGCCAAATTTTTTTTTTTTTTTTAAGGTCTACTGAAAGGTAATGTCTTCATTCCTGGAAAGTGAACCGTATTGCTGGTTTACACTGGTATCTCGGTGTAGGTATTCTTAATCAAACTGCAACATATTGGATTTGGTTATATATCACTTACTTTACTTTAATTCCTTCTTAGCGCTCAACTCGAAAATAATGTTAGGAAGAGTGAGTGCATGGCAAGGCTTGAGAGTCTGTGGGTTTCAGGATTTCATGATCCCATAGGCTGAATTCTCTTGAAATGGATTTTGTCAGTTCAAGAACTGTTTTGTTCTTTAGATGTTGGCCTCGTTTAAATTAGTCAGAGGTAAATGAATTCTGGGTATTTGAGGCTCTTTCCATAGCAGCTTACAAGGGCTCTTTTTTGCAGAAAAATCTATTGTCAAATTACTGCCATCCATAGAGGGCCTTTTTCAGGCAAAGTAAACAAATAATTCCATGTGAATTCTTGGAAATAATTTGAAGGTTGAGGTAACAACAATTTGTTTTGAGCCTAACAGAGTAAAGCTTATAGATTATTGGGAGAGATGTCCTTAAGTGACACCTTTACTCCCGTCCTCTCCTCAGATACAAATACTTTTTATAAAACCAAACTCTCTAACCTTAATCTGAGCAGGTGCCACTTTTTCCTAAATGTTAGCTGGGTAGGCTCATTACCTGATCCTAATTTATTCCCACCCCCCAAGAATCAAGGACACTTATCTTCTAGGCTGTCCCACTCCCCTCCCATTCCCAGAAAGATTCATGAAATTTTCAGTTACCATTGTTCACGTATGATTAAAAGTGTCTATTATTAGAACCTGTCTGGCAGCAGAGCAACAGCCCACTTTTTTGCATAATAGGGTATTAATACCCTGGCTCCACAGGCAGCAAGGCTGGAGGGGTAGTCTGTATGCAGCCTGTGGGAGATTAAACTCATCTCCCGTGCTGCAGAGAGAGCCCTAAGCGAGGAGCTCCGGCTCGGTTGGAGAGAAGCTGTCCGCTCCACATCCACCATGGAGCTGGAGCCTAGCACTGATATCCCTGGCACAGCAGCGTGCCTGTAGCAAGTATGAACAGTTTAGGGAGCTTCAGTTTGTTTAGCTAGTTTAGAAAGAATGAAATTCAAAAATCCAGCATAGGCTGCGTAGGGTACTGTTTCTTCCTAATGCTATTCTTTTCAATGTATGGAGTATAGCAGGTTCTGACACCCTCCGAAATGCATTATTCACTGTAGTTGTAATGCCTGTTGTCTTTTCTAAGGACATAAACTAGCATTTCATCTGATTTTGTCCCATTTTGGAATGGAAAAAATCATTGTCATGGTGAGAAACCTGAAATAGGACTTTAGCACAATATAGTAAAATGCACGTGCTGCTCTCTTAACTTGCTGTCAGTGGCTGGTGGAATTATTGGCCGTGTTCAGTAGTGGACAGGGCAAGAAAAGCTGAAAGCAGAGCTTGTAAGACATCTCGTTTTACTCACTATTCTTTTTCTAGGCTGTCGAGGCCAGGCGGCTACGGTGGTTTTTACAAATATGATTCCACGTTCACTGAAATGCAGCCACTAACCAGCTTCAGTGGGAATCCTGTTAACCTGCAGTCAGTTTGACTGAGGGTGGAATAAAGTTCTGTGCTTTTGGTCTGCATTTCAGATACAGAAAGGCTGTATGGGTTGGAAGTACTTCTTTTAGTACTGTCTGTTATCTCTTTGTTAAAATTAATTATCGAGATATTGTTATACCTCATAAAAAAAAAATTACTGAGATACTGTAATACTTGATTTTATATTGGTAAAGGCTTCCTATCCATTCTTTTTATATTTAATCTCATCCTATGAGTACTGATGTCTTACCTACATAGCAATTCCTGTACTCTTTCTAATGTGTACTTGATGAAGAATAAGGTAGATACGTTGTGCTGGTAGAGTTTTTTTGAAACAAATGACAGGTATTTCTCAAAGAGAAAAAAAAAAAAAAAAAAAAGAGTCCACCCTCCCACCCCACCATGCATCTGAAATAATTAATGCATCCACAAATGGATTGTAGTTGGTCTGGCTTTCCTCTTTTTTTTAATGAAATCTGAAGCCCCATGGAAAACATGGAATAGACCACGTGTAAAGTTGAAAGAGAGCATTTGTTCATGGAATGGATGAATTATCATATCCTGCTTATTTCTGATGGAGCCAATGGAATTACATTTCTCTCCAGAGGTAAAATTTTGGTTTCTAAATGAAAATTTGTTTGTAGAATCCATATGTGGGAGAGCCAGGCCTCCTCTGACTCGTAAATTAATTTGATAGAGGATTCATTTAGTTGTCAGGTTTAATGGGATGTCAGGTTGAATGGGATTCCCATTTTGTCTTAGTAAAGACAGCGTATTCTGAAGGCCTGGGTACTGTAAAAACTCAGACTTGAAATGCAGTAAGTCCGGTGATTATGGTAACTTATTACTGAGAGGGCTTGCATTCGATGTGGATTAGTCAGTGGCTACGGTTTTATTTAGAAATGGGCTCAAATTACTTAAGCGTGTGCTGGTTCTCTGGTGTGGGGTAAGAGGTAAGCACTGCCAAGCAGTGATTCCACACTGTGATTCAGGAATGGCATTTTTTAACTCAGAACAGAGAAACAAGCTTTGGTATTGTTGGAACAGAAAACCAAATTAAAAATCCAAAAACTGTCATGAAGAAGTCTATATTCCCTTTAATTGTTGTTGACAGCAAGATGAAATCTTTTTCAAAGTGATGGATTACAGGTATTTTAGCTGACCATTTTTGCCAAGCTCTTCATGTAAAATCCCTTTTGAAACATGGCCACGGCCTTATCAGAACACCTGTTTGCATAACATATATTTCATAAGTAAGATGCATGTGTTGTTTGTTTTTTTTTAAAAGAGCCTGAATCATCCTCCCTACCTTTATGTTTAAGCTAAACACTTTCAGCATAAATACAAACCGCTTCTGCAAATGCAAGCTAAGCCTGTTGCTCTGTAGCCTTTGCCGTCCTTTTCCTCTCCTTTCCCTTTCTTGCCCTCTTCCACCCACCTACCTTCCTCCTACTCCTCCTTCCCCAGGTGCTGGGATACTACAGAAAGCTCAATTGGTTTCAAATGTTAAACCTTCCCCCAACTTCCAAAAGATGAAGTGGGAAAATTTGAAAAAGACTTAACAATAAAGGGTGTTACTAAAGCCCATTTTTATGTCTCATAGAGCTGAACAGTCTATAGTGTTTACATTTTTGTTAGGGGGTAATGTTTTTTAAAGCAAATAAATTGCAAAAAGTAACATAGAAGTACCTGGTTAACCAACCCATGCTTCAGGTGACCTGAATGTGCAAATTTTACACTCATGAACTGTACTAATAAATTACTTATTCTCTTTTGTGCCTTAATATTCACTGAAAATGTTATTTTAATTAACTTCTATTTACCTATTAAAATATAGATATTGATTTATATGTGACTCCTACCTTCTTACTCTATTGTTCTATGGTATGTAACCGTTTAGCAAGATTACCACTTTCTTCGTTAAGCTGAGAAACATTTACTGTTTTTTTTCCCCTCTTTATCACGAGGTGACAGACCTGTTACGGTATGTACCTGAGATTTCTTGCAGCTTGGGGAAAGAACCGGTCAGTGTCACTGTAAACTCAATGTGACTAGTAGTTCCATTCGACAGCCGAGTCCCAGCTGGGACTTTGCCGTTGAGGGTAGTTTTTCCCTTTGGTGCTACTTTCCCTCGCTTTTTGGAGGATGGTGGAATTTTTTATTTACATTAAGTATTTTGCATATAAAACCCAGCTGAGTAAGCTCAGCTCATTTTTACTTTTACTCATTCCATCTTTTAAACAAGATTAGAGAAAACTTACAGGATAGAAGGATTGTCAGATCACTATCATTTCATGTGCCCGGTCTCATGGGACTCGTCATGACTTGTGAATATAGAAAAGATTTTAAGTATTAGTTGCTTCAGAGCTATGGACACATAAGTCTCAGCCATTTGTGTCTGGCTGGTGCCAGGTCCATAGATGACACATTTAAACAAGTCATCCTAACCTGAAACGTCACGGAGAAGCTTCGAGAGCACCTGCTGTTTCAGTACTCTCCAAGTTGAACCGGTTCATTTGTTTCTAATGTGGGGTGGATAAATGAATCCTGTACTGATATATGGGTGGAAAACTGTGTCTCATTTCTTAAGGAGAGTGAGAAGACTAAATAGAAAAAGTATTTTTAATATTTCTTGTCTATTAGTGTAGAGATGTATACAGTAGTTCTTCCTAATTGGTGAGTTTTGAACTGAAGGTATCTCATTGCTTTTAATTCAAACAAGTAGTCCTGAAGTCCTAAGCTTTACCTTCAGAGATTTTTTTTTTCTTCCATAAAATTTAAAATTCTATCTCTATAAGGTAACAGAAATTTCAGAAAAAAAAAAAAGAAAAAAAGTCTCTGTAGAAATCTGCTGGGACAATGTGTTGTGGTTTAACCCCAGCTGGCAACTAAGCACCACGCAGCCGCTCGCTCACTCCCCCCACAATGGGACGGGGAGAGAATCAGAAGGGCAGAAGTGAGAAAACGCGTGGGTTGAGATAAAGACAGTTTAATAGCTAAAGCAAAAGCCGCACACGCAAGCAAAGCAAAGCAAGGAATTGTTCACTGCTTCCCACGGGCAGGCGGGTGCTCAGCCATCCCCAGGAAAGCAGGGCTGCATCACGAGTAACGGTTACTTGGGAAGACAAACACCGTAACTCCAGGTGTCTCCTTCCTCTTTCTTCCCCCATATACTGAGCATGACATCCTATGGTATGGAATATCCCGTTGGTCAGTGGGGGTCAGCTGTCCCAGCCGTGTCCCCTCCCAAATCCCTGTGCCACCTACTCGCTGGTGGGATGGTGTGAGGAGCAGAAAAGACCTTGACTCTGTGTAAGCACTGCTCAGCATTACTCAAACATCCGTGTATTATCAACACTGTTTTGGTCACAAATCCAAAACATAGCCCCATACTAGCTACTGCGAAGAAAATTAACTCTACCCCAGCCAAAACCAGCACAAATGTGATTGTTTCTACAAATACTGATTACAGTTCTACCTGTACGTCACCCAGTCTTTAGTCAGTGCCAATCATCTTTATGTTTTAAAGCAAAAGAAGGCAAAAGATCTCTACCTTATCTAATGTGGTGACATTCTAGGGATAGCATCACTCCCTGGTGGTGCTGCTGTGCAAATCCCATTGGATGGGATTTGAATGGGAAAATTGATCTACTTCCAAATGCCGTTTCTCCGAACAATAAAGGTCTACAGGTCACTCCCACCCTGAAAACTGATCATTGACAGAGCTAGATTTATTTTAGCCGCAGGAATGATCTCTGACATACATAAGAAAAATGTTTATTTTTAACAGTACTGTATTAGTGTTTTACAAAAGTAGAAATAAATTGCCCTGGTTAGGTTAGCCTGGAGGAAAGTCAAAGTGGTGTAATATCCCACTGCTCCATCCACTGCAAGGCCTGATTTTATCCCCAAGCTGCAAGAAAAGCAAACAATTCTTTGTAATTGAGCTGTGGACCTCATGAAAGAGAGGGACATTTTTACTAAAGGACTGATGTATTAGCCTAATTTTCTAATAATGCTGCTGTGTGATGCTGCTTCACTTTAAGATCCTGCATTTTTAGAACAGGCATTATGAGCCAGAGCGTACAAAAACTGTACTGCTTTACCTTCCTTGCGGTAGAAAGCAAAAACTTGGATGTTAGCAGAATGGCAGTGTAGTATAATTGTGTATTTTTAAAAAACACATCAGAAAGGAGTTACACATAGTCAGTCTGGATATAATGTGTTAAGTAGAGCTGAGTAATCTTGCCGTTTGTATTGCAGCTTCCTCTTGACTTTGTGCATTTTGCTTTTCTGTTTCTTAGATGCACAGCCCACAGAAGGAGAAAGGGAGGTATGGAATCAGATCAGTGCAGTTTTACAGGACTCGGAAAGTATGCTTGCAGACCTTCAGGCTTACAAAGGAGCTGGACAAGAAATTAGAGATGTATGTTTGTTAAAGTTAATGACAGTTCTTTGGAAGCAAAACCAAGCAAAACTCAATGTGTTCCTTGCTTCTGTTCTGTATCCAAGCACGTTCTATGAAATGATATGAAAATCTTCATTAAAATTGTATTTAGAAAATATGTTACAGATCAGGTGTAATGTTGAATATAGAGCCTTAATGTCAAAGCATTAAATGGTGGCTCTTGGAACTTCTTTTAGGTTTACTGTTAGTAATTTGTAATTATTTTTCACTTTGAGAAACACCATTTTGTATACCCCATTTCGTATATCTTATAGTAGAAGTCAAAGTTGAGGATATGGAAGAAATAGTACTCAGTTGTTAGAAATACACTATAAAAACAGTTGAAAGTAGTTGTTTGCCTGTGTAAGTAAAATAATGAAACAAAATAAATTATAACCTTACATCAACTTTGCAGGCATCTTATTCTATGAAATTGGTCCTGAAGTACAGTTCTGAACTGTAACTTAGAATTTGGCTCAACTGACAAAACCTTTCCCTGCATCAGCTTTGCAGTTACTGTTAGTGTGAACTGTTGGTTACTTAAGAGCCTGAGTATGTCCAAGATGTCAAAAGCATCAGAATCTTTAAGAAAAGGCTATTTCTGTAACCTGTAATCATACAAAAGGTCTTCCTTGATGCTTCTGCCATATTTTTTCCCCGAATAACGTGTTAAAACATATTGTTGTGTGTCAGTGGTGCATTTGAATGAATAATTTTAAATAACTATGGTACAGGGGGAAAGGGAAGGTGGAAAAAATGGTATTTTTTGGACTCTCTAATTTCCTATTCCTGTGCAATGCAATTTCTTGTAATTGTTCTATGTTTTACAATACTTAACTTTCTAAAATGGTGAACTAGAAAACTTCCAAGCCATCTTTTGCTTGTTATTCATGGATTACAGTTCTTTACAGTAATATTTTCATTTCAGGCAATACAAAACCCCAATGATATCCAGTTGCAAGAAAAAGCATGGAATTCAGTATGTCCTCTGGTTGTAAGGCTGAAGCGCTTTTATGAGTTTTCACTCAGATTAGGTGAGCCCCGTTTTAGTATGTCTGCTTATTAGGCTACTTTAAATATAAAGAAATAGGAAGTTTCTTTTTCCACAGACTTTTAAAGGGTTATTATTCTTTCTGCTTGGTATCAGCAGACATTCAACTGCAGTTATGTTTTCAAGGCCTATTTATAATCTTAATTTAATTTCAAATTTATTGTATTATCACTTAAAATAAATCTGCATTATCTAAATAGAGTACAAGCAAAGAATGTGATATAACTGTATGAAGTTTTTCTCTGGTGCCTGCCACTCTTCTGCACTTCACTGGTCCATATGGTACTACTGTCATTTATTTTTTGTAACTTGGGTCCTTCAGAGTTTTAAAAGGAATGTAAACCAATATTTTGAGACTTTTTAAAAACAGGGATAACAGGGGGAGAAGAGTATCAATAAACTGTCTCACAGGGTGAGAATCCAAAGTTGGGCATGCTTTACACCGACTTTGTCATCCCTGCAACCCCCCCAGATTATGTAATTACTCCTTGAATTAGGACTCCAGAAGAGAACTAGTGTGCAAAAATTTATGTATAAAGTGGGAGAGCTCCCAATGCAAGGGAATTCTTCTACACCATCCTGCTTACTAAGCCTTTCACTTGAGTTATGCTCGTAATTATAGCTGCGGGAGCTGAATTACATTGCTGTCGGTGCCTAAGTGTACACTTTTAGTTACAGAGATACCAGAATAATCTTTGTACTGAGCTGGTGGCTAATTGGGGAAGATGAAAGAGAAAGCGTTGAATATCTGAATGCAAGATGCTTTCTCTAGAATTTTCGATAGCGAACCAAGATAAAGGGTGATTAAAAAGGGAAAAGAGCTCAGTGATACAAAATGGAGAGAAAACAGCAGAGAGCCCAAAGAGGCAGATGTCTCTGACTAATGTTTCTCGCCCTGTAATAGCCTTATAAAGGCATTTCTGTTAGGGCTGCGCATGTTCAGGGGGTTCCTTCCCTTCAAGCAAAGTATATTTAGACGCTTAATTAAAACTTTGTCATAATGTGGACTGAATAGAATTTGTGCTTCTGATTTTTATTCAGAGAAAGCCCTGCAGAGCTTACTGGAGTCCTTGACGTGCCCACCTTATACTCCAACTCAGCACCTGGAACGGGAACAGGCTCTAGCGAAAGAGTTTGCAGAAATCTTACATTTTACTCTTCGTTTTGATGAACTTAAGGTTAATAAAATCTTCTAATACATCCTGATTTTTTCCATGTATTTTGAACTGAAAGTGATTATTTCTTATTTGTCTTCCTCTCAGATGAGAAACCCAGCAATTCAGAATGACTTTAGTTATTACAGGCGGACAATAAGTCGCAACAGGATAAACAACATGCATGTAAGTAAATAAAACCTGATCTGCTGTTCACACTGAGGTATTTATCACGGTCCATTTATACCATTAGTGGTAATGTTTTTTCTTCTGATTCGCTAGCTGTCATGTTCTCTCCTTCACACCAAGAGTTAATCGGCAGTCCAGATGAAGTGATTAGAGTGGAACTATTCATGCGACAATCTGCTTGCTGACATGAGCATGTACTGTATCTTTATCTTGCCTCTGGCAAGATATTAAAGAGTTTTATTGACTATTTTTTTCTCATGTTTTCATCAGCTAGACATTGAGAATGAAGTAAACAATGAAATGGCCAATAGGATGTCCCTGTTTTATGCAGAAGCCACACCAATGCTGAAAACACTCAGTAATGCAACTACACATTTTGTATCAGAAGTAGGTAATGGGGGAGGAAAGATCTAACACAGACATTCTTGATTTTAATTTTACAAGGTGGTTGACTGCACATTGTCTGTCTTTAACCCTTCTAGAACAAAACGTTACCGATTGAAAATACAACGGACTGTCTAAGTACTATGGCTAGTGTATGTAAAGTCATGTTGGAAACACCGTAAGTTTTACCCTAAATCTTGTTTTTCTTGTATAAGAGAATTTGTATTGTATTTTAAGTAGCCACCTGAGATAAACACAGTTTTTTCCAAATGAATTCCTGTATGTTTGACTTAAGTTGTTATCACATTTGTATACAAAGCATGACCTGGTATTAGAAAGCCTTGCTTCCTATTTTAACGACCTTATGATATTCTTTATGAATCAGCATTGAGTTTTGTTAGGGAGAGCTTACATGGCCAGCCTGTTTCTTAAACAAAAGGTTAAAATAAAAGTGCAATCGTGTGCACTCATAGGCTTCAGTGTCTGTGTCTTGTCTAACCAGGGCCAACTGCTGTCTCTTGATTGCCCATGCTGCTGTTATTAGCCCACTTAGGGGCAAGATTTTGGCTTTTCCAGGTAGCGTTTTCACAAATGAGACACAGGGACTATTTTGAGGATTATTTGGGTAGGTCTTTTTGGATGTAGCCCTCTTACTCGGGATGTGAGAAACTTCAGCTGTATGGAAACGGTACAGCTGTTTTCGTAGCTGCTAGCATAGGTATAGCCAGTGAGGTTACTGTTGTTTAGCTATGCGTTTAGTCAAGTATTTTTTAGGTTAGATGTCTTCTCTTTGAGTGGAAAACACATACAAGATAGAGTCAGCATCATCTTCCTGTCTTTGAATTGTTTGTTCATGGTGCCATGGAAAGGGTAGAATTCCTGAGGTTATTGTGTTTGTTTATGAAAATTCTGGAAAAGTATATGTAGGTGGTGGGACTCATCTCACAATCCAGGGACATCTTAGAAGCAGTCACTGAAAACTAACCTTATGTGTCAGCTCATTTTTTGGCAAAAGTAGAGAAACAGAAAGTTGTTTGTCATCTACCAGAAGATTATCTGATATTTAGTTCTAATTGTGGGATAATCAAGCGTTTTCACATCAAAAAGTCTGTAGCCTTTAAATCTGTTCATGTTATGATGCCGTGTTATTTAAACAGAAGAACAAAAGAATAAAAGTCGAAGTTACTGTAAACTGAGAGGTAGTATGGTACAGATTTGAGTGGTTTTAGTTATGTGTTTAAGTGAAAAATCAAGTTTTATATTGAAAACCAGTGAGTAATAGTAGACAAATCTATGTATTTTCTACTCAAAATTTGTTAGAAAAATTGTGATAATTTCTGGTTTTCAGGATTTCTGTTTTTCCCTACTATAGTTTATTTTCATTTCCTGATTATGGTTTCAGGGATTAGAGCTGATAGGGACTGTCTTAACTGTGCCATCCATATTATTATTTTGCGATTGAAAAGTCAGAGAAAAACTCTTCGGAATGAGTTCAGTCCAGTCCTATCTACTGGGCCTCTGCATTTTAGACACTTAGTGAACCTGAGTTGTTGAAGTTGCCCATGTGCTTAGGGGGGAGAGAGAGAGCGAGAGAGCGCCATGACTATGACCCACCTAGCTCACCTGCATTTACTAGCTGCTGAAATTAGTTCCCACCTCAATGTTAACTGTTTCAAAGTAGGAATTTAAGTACAATCAGTCTCCATCGTATATCATGAAGTGTGGAAGTCTGTGAAGCTGTCATCTTAGACATTTTGCTGAAGTGAGGATCTGAGCGGTGAAGGGGTGTTAGAAGGAGTTTACGTGTATCTATTTGCTTCTAAGCTTCCTGCTAAATTGACAAGCACTTATGCAATTCGAAGATCTTTAAAATCTTACTAAGATTCATCTTCAGCCTTAAAATGCAATGTTTAGATTTCATGCACTCGTAGTCTAACTTGCAAAATTGTCCACTCGAAAGTCAAGACTCTGTTTCTTTTGTCTGTTTTCCAGAGAGTACAGGAGTCGATTCACCAGTGAAGAGACCCTTATGTTCTGCATGCGAGTAATGGTGGGAGTTATTATTCTGTACGATCACGTTCATCCTGTGGGAGCTTTCTCAAAGACATCAAAGATTGATGTAAGAGTGACTTTTCTTTAATACTCTATAGGTTTGAGAACACTAGTCTGCAGATATTTTCAGCCCAAGCTTATGACTTTGTATAAATAATTTTAATTACTTTTGAATGGCAAAATTTAGAATTTATCTTCACTTGCATGCTTTAATATATCAGCTTGTTTGAAATTAAAATAAAGATCAGTCTTCTTTTCTTTGTATTTTCTTCTAGCCACAGATACCCATCTTTGTTAGCTCTGCTTTCCTGCCAACTTTATGGTTACACTAAAATAATTTTGTGTTACACATACCCTGGAATAAGTTCTGTGGTCATAATTTTTTATTAATCATGTAATTTATTTATGCTGAAATGCTCCTCTTTGGTAGTAGTTCGGTTGTAAATAAGCAGATATTCCACATTGTCTCTTCTTTGTCTGAGGGCTAAGGTAGCAGAACTGAAATGTTATTGTTGTAATGTTGATAATGAGCCTTCAGTTTTAGCTTTGGCCTCACCAGTCACAGGGAAATCAACATTATTTTTACATCTGAGATATTGCAAAACAAAAAAGTACTATTATTTGGGCTACAAGTTTTTACAAACTTAAAAATCATGCACCATATCTTTCAGCAGAAATAAACTGTAATTCATGGAAAAAAGATGCTAAGTCTTTCCCTTTACAAGAGAACCTACTTCAAAAGAGGCAAAAAAAAATAAATTATTGTGCTCCATGACACTAAGTCTTCATTAGCATTTTTCATCTGCAGATACCAGTATTTTACCACGGCCCCTCTTTGACTCTGTTTTACACAGGGAAAGATAATGTCACAAAGAGGTGAATCGATTTGCTCAAGGTCATGCAGCAGATAGAGCCTGGGAATTGAATGCAGACTTCCTGACTTCTAATTCAGTCTCTTGCCTACAGAGACTACACAAGTAAAATTTTGATAGGACCAACTGCACAGTGCTTGTACATTCTTTCTCACATTTATTGTAAAGCCCTGTAATCTTACAGGGTAGTTAGCTAGATGTAAATGGGAGACAGGAGATCTATTACTCAGTTTTTAAAAATGAGTACGTGGTCCCAAATTTTAATTTGCTTAATTAGCTTAGTGATTCTTCTCTAATAAAAAAAATCTTATAATATTTCAGATGAGTTTGTTTTACTCCAAAAAGCAATTATTTTCTCCAAGCTAGTCATTTCTTGGGAGCCATTTCAAAAGAATTTCAGGGACAGTGGAACAAATTACCCTTTCCTTCCTCTTTCAAGACTGAAGACTTTATTTCAAGCTGGTGATTATAGACTCCTAGCGTAGACATCCTAACAGCTTCTTGTCTTTGACTGTTTTAGGGATTCTGCTTCTAACAAGAAAAGAAAAGAATGGCTTGAATTTTTATCTCCTTTGAGTTTGTCTGATTTGATGAGGCATGTAAACCTGTACTGAGTGATATGAATATAGTCTTGAGTTTCTGTAGTTCAGGAAAAGTAACTCTGCCACTTAAAAATATGAGCCGCTACCCTGAGAATTTCATCTGATCAACTATTTGTGTAGCTAGTTTTATCTTCCAAGTAGAAGTGAGACAACTGAGCAGTGATCAGTGATTATTAGGCTGGTCATTGCGCAGAAGGCTGAGTCACATTTTCCAAATAACTTTTAGTGGCAAATACATGGACCCTGACTTCAGTTAAGTGTTTAATCATCCACTTGCATAATAAGGCAGAGTTGCTCCTTAGCTACAAAGAAAATACTGGCATGTAGATTTAGCACTGTAATGTGACTTGAGAAGGTTCAAATCTTGACTCTGCCATTTATCTGTTATTTTAACTAAAATCGAATTCATCTAGGCTAATTTCTGGGTACGTATTAGATGTCTTCATAGCAATGGGAAAAAGTAGGTACTTCTGGAGCACGATTTCCTACATCTGAAAGTATATTCTGAATTGGTTAGAGGAATTTCTTATTTATCTCTATTTAGTAGATAGGGGCTCTGTACAGAGGGTCAAATGAGTTCTACCCTTGCTTTCTCTGCTTCATTTTCTCTTTTGTAAATTTGGATAGAGTTTCGGGCTGTTTTTTAGAGTCTGCACAAAGGTGTTCATTCAGTGTGGTGTTTAGAATCAACATCATGGACTTCTTATCTCAGATTAAGTTTGTAACCACTAGTTATAAAACAAATCATAAGTTAGCACCAGTTAGGTTTGCAACTGAAAACTGAATAATGAAAATTACTTCCTTGTGCTCAAGCATATAACAAAGTTAAAACATCTCTTCTGATAGTTGCTAACAGCAGTGACGTGGAACTCTCTTCCAAAACCTTTTTTTAGCTCATATCAGCTGTTCTTGATAATTTTTTTTACGTTGGAATTGGAGAAATAATGTGCAAGTTAAAATATATATACTTGATATATAATTTACTGCCTACAAACACTTATTAAAGTAGGTGTTGTTCTCTCAAAAGTTAGGTTTTTAAGATAATTTTTAATAAGTTATAATGCTTTTATTGTGTCATGTAAAGCAGCGTTAGCACTCGGTAGGAAAAAAACCCTGTGTGTCTTGGGTGAACTTTTTCCTTGTCTTCAGCTAGTGCAATTCATATATTATTGTTCAATAGTGGCATGCTTCTGTTCCCAGATGAAGGGATGCATAAAAGTTTTAAAGGAACAACCACCTGACACTGTGGAAGGACTTCTGAATGCTCTCAGGTATGTGTGGAATAATTGTTTGATTCAGCCTTAACAAATTACCTCCTATTTTTCTCACAATCTCTTTATATGTAGGACTTTTCACCTTAGAAGCTAGATTTATCAAGAAAATTGTCCTTTCAGGTTTGCCTTCGTCCCCTGGGGTTTTCTTAAGTAATACTAATTTCTTTCAATTCCATTTCATTTTCATAAGCAATGACTATTAATATTGGAAGCCATAATGTCCTTCTTCAGGTATAGTTAAGATTTGTTTTATCACCTAAAACTTAGCCAACTAAAAGGTAAACAATACAGCAAAGGTAAACAACATATCTAAGCTAAGATTTGTTATATAAAATACCGCAGCAACTAGAACATTTTAGAACCAGAGTCAAATTCCTGTTTCTCAAAACCTTGATATTTCCTTTCTCTCTTTCCATGTGATTTAATAAGACTTTTTTTTTATTATTTATTTTTGCTAAATGATATAACTTTAAGAAAATAGCAACCTAAGTCACAATCCTGTAGCTAAGTGTTGAAGGTGCTGTCTTGGGAAGCAAGACAAAAGGGTCTGACCCTTCTCTGAAGCTGAGAAGGGAGTCTTAGTACCAAGTTTTTCAGAGCTGAATTGAATTCTCTAGCTGTTGAATACTTGGATGGATTGAGAACTGCAGCCATAACCACCTCTATATTTGCTTATCATGTCTTTTGAATTAAAATTGATGTGGAGTTAAATCCTACAGGCATCAGGTGTATTTTGAGCTTATGATACGAATATACGAATATAAACAGTGAAGAATGTTTGTATCAGGTGTATTTTGAGCTTATGATTGATCTCCCTACGAATATAAACAGTGAAGAATGTTTGGGCTTAAATGGAAAAAAAAACCCCCACATTAAAGCTCATCAGTCCTCCCACAGTATTCCCAGAAGTGTACCTTGGCCCCAAACAAAATCTGCAGGTTACAAAATCCAAAAACCCCTCTATTTGATGGTACATTGTAAGGTGTAAAGGTACAGGATATTTAAGAAATCTGCTTAAAATGAGGCTTACAGATTATGCCAAAATTCAAGCTAAATTCCTAAGTCCTTTTATTTTTTAACCTATTTCTTATGTCTTTGCATATTTTTTACTTCTTTTGAGACTTCTAACTGGTAAGAAAAAAAAAGAGGTAATTTTGACCCAAAATTATGACAATGTCATGGACAGATGGCAAACAGTATTTAATCAGGATTTAGCCACAATTCTCCACCTGTTAACAAGGAATAGTTTATCGCAAGAGGTATTAGAAGATAAAGAGCACCAGACTATTGGTGGTTAAATTCCAGTGATCAGTGACTAGAGGAACATGTAAGTTCCTCCTTTGTGTAATTGATCTACACTGATTTCAAGAACAGGCACTGAAGTTTTCAGATTTTTCTATTCCCTGTTCATTTTATAAAATATTGTTTTAACTTGTAATTTCTAGGTTTACTACAAAACACCTGAATGACGAATCTACTTCAAAACAAATTCGAGCTATGCTGCAGTAGTATCCTGAGACAAGTAGATGTTTGTATTGATCACAGAAGATGTGTATGTTTACATAATTTAATACAGTTTGATGTTAATACTTGTGTGTATTTACATAACCATTTTCTTCACATTGCTAAAATATATAAATCTGTTCATAACCTGACTGACTTTATATAGTACAGCCTAAGTTTTTATGCTAGCCTTTATCTTTTGACTTTTAAAATACTTTTTTACTTAGATACTTCAGCTACGACAGTTTATCTGTGCATTTTAATCCTTAAACACGTTCTCTATCAGAGAAGTATGTAGTAGCGAAGACAAAATGGAAATGAAACTGAAATGTCAAAGATACCCCAGAAAATGAACTTTAAAGAAGGAGAAAATTTATATAAAGGAAAGTATAATTCATTGGATATGTTTTAAGAACATACGTGCACAGTTTTTTAGTTAGTTTTAGGATCTCTGCAAACTTGTATGAATAGGAGAATAACTGAATGTTCATCACTTTCATAAAATATGTTGTCTTTCCTGTAACAAGTGGAGATACACCTAATTTTAAGTATTATGTGCTGGCTGACATCCAAAAATCTATTGCAAAGAGATCATTTTACCTCTCTTATTAAGTATAAACTGTACCTTTCAACCACTGAGAAAATTAGTGTCCTGTTTCAGAACAGAAAATTTGCTTTAAGACCATTCCTAGGTTTTGAAAATTCTGTATAATTTTATGAGATTTAGAAAGGAAAGGGAAAATGCTAATGCCTTGACTTAACTAGAAAGGGTTTGTCAGTGTAAATATACAGTGATGAACATTATCTCTCAGACAGCTCTACCTGGTAAGTAATTTCTTTGCTGATATAAACCGGTATAAAGCAGAACACACTTCTGTAGCAGCAAACTTCCCTAGTGTCAAATTGGCCTCGTCAGACTAGGGTTTATATAAATAAGTTTAAGAGCTGAGCTGTTCTTAGGTACTCCATCAAGTTCCTTAATAGTATTATGCATTAGATGATTCAGAGCCAAGACAGAAATATATTTCAGCTGACTGCTCTTCATTGGTTTTTGAGATGTGATTGATGCTTCAAGGAGTTCCTTGCTGAGTTGTTTGTTCTTACTTTCTAGTAATTTTTCCAGTAAATGGAATAGAAATACTTCGCCGAAAGCAGCAAAGCTCAAGCTCTGTTAAGTGTGTCTTCTGGGTGGTCTGCAGTTGCTGTACATATTCTTGCAGAGGTCATGTTCTGAAAAAGTGTTTGATTTTGTGTTCTTTGCTTGCATGTATGTGTGAAAACACCAGTGCTTGTGCACAGATTCAGATTTGTATTTGCTTATTCCTGTGTATGTAAATCAGGGTTTGTGTGCTCTCACTGGGATTTTCATGCATATCACTTCTGAAAACATTACCTTAAGACTTTGAAGATGCATTTGGTCTGCTGAAACTCAGCTGCACTGTGACAAATTCAGTGATTGAACTCAGTCCTTGAACAGTATTAATATCATAAGTTCTTTGGCGTAGGAATTGCCTTAGAGTTTATTTCTGAGCAGAACTACCGCTATGATGTTTCTCAAGGCTGATCAGAATCCACAGGCGCCAGTATTATATGTGTGGTGATACTGGACAGCAACACAACTCCAGTGTTCATGTCACTCGTCAACAGTTGTAGCAGCAGACCGCTATGTTGTTGTCAGGAACAGAATTGGAAATCACATTACTTTTTTTCTTTTTCTGGAAGCAGCGATCACACTGCTTTTTCACAGTAGTAAATCCACTGTTTACAAACTCCATTTTTAATGGGGCGACATTTACAAATGTATATTGGGGGAAATCCTGCTTTGTTCATAGTCACTTCCAGTTAGGTGGATGACACGTCATTCTGTTGAGCTTTGATAACTGAATAATACATGCTTACCTGCGATTATTTGTCAAACAATGAAGTCTTATCTTTAAGTAGCCCAGAGGAAGGCTATTTGTCACTTGTATAATAAAAATGTAAACCTTAAAGCATTCTGTGAGTTGTCATGTGCTGTTTGCTGAAGTCACTGAATTTCTTTGCCTGCTATGATGTTTTTGTACAGAAGTTTGTTTGAAATAATAAAAAGTTTGGTACAGTAAGCAATGGGACTGTCTGTATTTAGAGATAACATAAACAAGTTGAGAAGACTGTAATTTAAAGTTTTGGATCTGAAGTATAGTAGGATCACCTATATGTATCTAGTTTATAGTTTATTTTAAAGGCATTTAAAATATTTCACTTGTTTGCCACAACAGTCTAACCTCATGTCACTTAAACAATCCCTGGGGTTTTCTGATGATTCTTTGCACTTGTCTGTCATCTTGACCGGGGGAAATTGTTGATACTGCTTTACAGAGTGACTTTTGGCAGAGTGACTATGACCTTTGTATGACATTAGTCATCCTAGGCTATGGTGGCCATCTCAGGTTGCATTTATAATGAATAAAGTCACCAGAGGATGATTCATTTAATCTTAAGGTAAGTGCAAATGAATTGCTTATGGAAGAAGAGCTATATAGGCTAATGGTCAAAGTTACTGATCTCCATTCTGTCAGTGCTTCTTGTTGTTTTGGCTCATCATTATGTAAGAATACATGTTTGTAGTATAGTAAATATTTAAGCTTCATAATAGCTTCATAATGGCAGCATTTCAGAGTGCAGATAAATGAGGTGACGGGTTTGGGTCAGAACAGCCCTAGAAAATTTGCTTTTGTGGTGGAAGAAAATGCTATTTTAGGGTGGTATGAATTTGAAAACTAGAATTTGTTGCTGCAAACAAATGAACGTGTTTAAAATGTAATTTATGGCTTCTCAGCTTTCTGCTGCTACTAAGTTGATGTCACGAGGGATAGTTACTGAGGTTATATTTACTGGCATGTGACAGACCACATCACTCAGATAAATTATCTGATGTTTTCCACGTCTACTAAAATAGCAACAAAAAGTCTTCTCCGTGCCACTTTCTGTGTTGTATTTCAGCTAAATTTAAATGGGAAATATGATGAAAGTAGTATGTAAGATGACTTGTGTTCTTACATTTACTCTGAATTAAACAAAGTAGGGCATAATTCTTCATATCAAATGTTCACTCTTCCCTCTCCCCATTTCCTTCTTGAGAAGTTTAATGGAATCAATATATTCCTACAAAAATATAGTGCCACTAGGTGGGTGCAAACATGTGAGAAATACTGCATCTTTTTTTATCCCACATCTGGTTTGGGCTATATAGGGCTTTGTATTCACGTTTAAATGAATACATGTTTAAATGCAGCCATTGTAGAAAACCCATTTGAATGTAGGCAAGTATCCTTAGTGTCAGCTTCCACGTTTGCAAAACAGGGCTTAAAAGAACAATGAGAAATATAAAAGAACAATCTACTGTTATGATAGAACAATCATTTTCATGGTCCTTCGCTGGACATTCTCCAGTAAGTCCATGACTTTCTTGTACGAGGGAGCCCACACCTGGTACCAGCACTCCAGAGGTGTCTCACCAGTGCTGAGTAGAGGGGAATGATCACATCCCTCAACCTGCTTCTGATACTGTCCTCATGCAGCCCAGGACACTGTGGGCCTTTTTTGCAGCAAGGACACATTGCTGACTCATGGTCATCTTGCTGTCCACCAGGAGCCCCAGTTGGTTTTTTTGCCAAGCTGCTTTGCAGTCACTTGACATCTAGCCTGTACTTGTGGAAGGGCTTATTCCTCCCCAGGTGCAGGGATTGGCAAGTCCCATTGTTGAACTTCATGAGATTCTGTTGTGGTTTTAACTCCAGTAGCAGCTCAGCCCCACACAACTGCTCGCTCACCCTCCCCCAGTGGGATGGGGAAGATGAGTGGAAGGGTAAAAGTGAGAAAATGCGTGGGTTGAGAGACAAACAGTTTAATGGGTAAAACAAATGCTGTGCACTCAAGTAAAGCAAAGTAAGGAATTCATCCAGTACTTCTCATCAGCAGGTAGATATTTGGCCATTTCCAGGAAAGCAGGGCTCCATCACGCATAGCGGTTAGTTGGGAGGACAATTGCCATGACTCCAAATGTTGCTCCCCCCCCCCCCCCCTCCCACCTCCCCCCCGTCTTAGCTTTGATTGCTAAGCATGACATCATCATATAGTGTGGAATTTTCCTTTGGTCAGTAGGCATCAACTGTCCTGGCTGTGTAGCCTCTCAGCTTCTTGTGCACCCCCAGCCTACTCGCTGGTGGGGTGGGGTGAGAAGCAGAAAAGGCCTTGACTCTGTGTAAGCACTGCTCAGCAGTAACTAAAACATCAGTGTATTACCAACACTGTTTTGGTCACAAATCCAAAACATAGCATCATGTGAGCTACTGTGAAAAAAATGAACTCTCTCCCAGCCAAAACCAGTACAGATTCTTGTCTATCCAGTTCTCCATTTTGTCGAGGTGCCTCTGAATGGCAGCACAACCATCTGGTGTATCAACAACTCCTCCCAGTTTTGTGTCATTTGCAAAATTCCTGTGGGTCCTGTCCCACCCTCTGGATCATTAGTGAAGGTGTTAAACAGTATTGGTCCCAGTATCAGCCACTGGGGTACACCACTAGAGACTGGCCTCTAGATGGATTTTGTGCTGCTAATCACAACCCTTTTAAGCCTGGCAGTTCAGCCAGTTCTCAACATAATTCACTGTCTTTCTCTGATCCATATTTCATCAGTTTGTCTATCAGGATGTTATGGGAGGCAGCATCAAAAGCCTTGCTAAAGTCATGATAAACAAGCTTTCATTGACGTCAGCCAGCTCTCTCAGCATTTACGGGGCATGCCATAAGGTCCGATAGACTTGGGTATGTCCAGTTTGTTTAAATGTTCCCTAACCTGATCCTTCTCTGCCAAGGGTAGGTCCTCCTTGCTCCAGACTTTCTCTCTGGTCTCAGGGGCCTGGGGTTCCTGAAGGCAAATCCTACCATTAAAGACTGAGGTGAAGGTGGCAGTGAGTTCCTTGACCTCTTCGGCATTCTTTGTCACCAGGTCCCATACCCCATTTAGCAGCAAGCACGCATTTTCCATAGCTTTCCTGTTGCTGTTGATATACCTGTAGAAGCCCTTTTTGTTGGCCTTCATGTCCTTCACCAGATTTAACTTCAGAAGGGCTTTGGCTTTCCTAACCCTGACCATGCATGCTCAGACACTGTCTTTATAATTCTTCCTGGGTCCCTTGTCTCTGCTCCCACTGCCTGAATGCTGCCTTTTTGTATTTGAGTTTACTTGGGACCTCTGTGTTCATCCATGCAGGCCTCCTGCCATCTTTGCTTGGGTTTGTGCTTATCAGGAAGGGCCACTGTTGAGCTTGGAGGAGGCGATCCTTGAAAATAAGCCAGCTCTCCTGGGCTCCTCTTCTCTCCAGGACTCTATCCCATGCAATTCTTTCACTGAAGAAAGAAGAGCCAAATTAAAATTCCCAAATTAAATCTTTCCTGTAAATCAACTTGTGGCGGTTGAAACATGCTTTTAAAATTGCATGTGTTCTAGTACTAGTGGAAGTGATCCAAAGTCAGGAAATAGAAAATCTTGCATATCCAAAGTTTGTTAATAGTTGCAGAGAGTAGGAAGAGGTAGGTTTTTTTTTTCTTTAAAAAGTAGGACACGAATTGCCATTCTTTTGCCTCAGATAAATTCTTTAATGCAAAATTACAGACTCTATGAATTCACACAGTGAAGCAGATTAGATAATGCAGTGGAAGCCAGTGAGCTGAAATAGTGACATGAATTTGATTCACCACTAAGAGGATAAAACCCATTTTGATTAAAAAGCTGATATAGCAGATCTAGTATTTTAACTTAGTAGTCTGTAGTGCTTCCTGCTACAAACTAATAAAGGTGAATTCCTGACTGCCACATTCTGCAAACACAGAATTCTCTTTCACACCAATTTGAAACAAATATAACTCGGTTGATTTCAACAGAGCTGTTTCTGATCGACACGGGTGTAAATGATACCCTTCGTCTTTTCTCAGTTGTGGCCTTTGACCTAAGTTGCTTATTACTGAGCAAATTGAGTCTTCTGCTTGTGCAGATCAATGACATAACACGATAATCTTGCAGAGATCTCTGGCGCTTGACTGCTTTGAAATTAAAACTAAAATGAACAGTACAGTAGGTGTTCTAGAAAATCAATAAGTATATAGTTAAAAAGTAGACCAACCAAGTGCTAATCCCTAGTATAAGAGGAAGATATATAATGATTTTTCAACAGATCTTAATTTGGGGTCCAGCTTGAATTGATATAACTCTCTTCTCTTGGATTTTTGGGCTGTGACAATTAAATATGTAGACTTGCCTATTAAGAACTTGACATAGCTCTTGAAATTTTAAAATTGCTGTCAGAGCTTAAAGCTTAGAATATTTGTATGTGGCTTGGATAAAAATTGCTATTACAGCTCGTGATTGTTCTCATTCTGATTCTGCATTCAATTTAATGAAATCCTAGGATTTAAAGAAATTTTTCATGGATTTTAATGAAGTAGCAAACAGCTATTCTCGTACTGCCTTGAAAACTGGAAGAGTTTGTCTGTCTTCTCTAGACACACAAAAGAAGTTGGACGAGGACAGTGGAAGGTGATCAGCCTCAACTAGTTTAGATCTTCCATAATGAAAAGAGGACAAAGCATGACACTTGGCATGGATGCAGTCACCGTGCAGTTCAGAAATTACCCTGTCCTGTGGGTTGTGTGACACGGCAATGTCTGGAGGTCAGGTCATGTTAGATAGACAGGGAACTTCTGAAGGGCTTTGACCAGGAAAGTATTCTACCCAAAATGAAGAAACTTGTCTCTTTACAGACATCATTTTAGGATGCCGTGGTAGGAATAAGCTTAAGGGCTGGTACTAATCTTACCTCCCATCCTGTGGCAGCAGCACAGCACTGTGCAGAGCCCCGGTTTCCACTCCAGTTGCTGCCTGAGGGCCCACCTCAGTAACCTCTGAGTTACAGTAACTGTAACCTCTACTCTTGGATGATTGGCTTTATCCTATAAAGAGAGTGAGGGAATGCAAGGTGGCCCACTTTAGCTTGCCTGGATGTAGCCTTCATCTGCCTTCTGCTCTTGTAAATGGAGTCAGTGAATTCAGAGAGATGGGAACTGAACCGCATTTTGGTAACGTTTCTGAGAAGGTTGTTAAAAAAAGTGATCTTATACTGATTTTGCAACAGAGGTTGATGTTTGACAATGTCGGATATATTTCTAAATCGAATGCTATGTTTTTTTATTAATTTTTTTTCTGCTAGAATTTTCTATGCAGTTTCTATTTGTGTCCTTATAAACTCATAATAAAGAAATGTCTGACAGTGATATACAGCAGTTCCATAATCTTTTGTATTTGGTTTGGTTTAGGGTGGCTGGGAAAAAAAAGCAAAATCCATTTTGTGTCTTTTTTTTTTTCTTTTTTTTTTCTTTCTATTGCGCACAAGGCTGTGATTAATCATAGACACTTTAACTAAGATATCATGCAGCATTGTAGCTCAAAGGCTCTTTAATAGAAACATTCCCAAACAAGGTTCCTTACAGTGGACTTGAATTAAGATTCTTAGATGAACTTCACTGAACAGGTATGCAGGGTACTATTTAGTGAGATACTGAATATATCAATATAAGACTGAAACAGGTATTACATCTCTATGAAAATTTTTAATTTGGAGAAATAAAAGTTGTGTTATCTAGCCAACCTAATTAAAGCATTTTGTGGAGATTTCGGTTGTGTGTATCAGATGAAATGTACATATTTGTTCTTCTGATCAATTTTGGATTACACATACTCAGGTATACATTCATAATAATGTTTATGGTATTTATACAACAAAATATTGTTTGTAACCGACGACTTCACCAGTTCTTTGCAGCCGTGTTTTAAAACTGCAGGGTGAATGCCACATTTGTGGCTGTCAAAGTGACATTTGCTTTATTAAATTTGGAAGCTTGAAAAGCTAATGAAGATTCCTTTTGTTCAGTGGTTGCACATTCACATTGAGACCCACTGCTCTGATTATATGTTGTACAACTGTAATTACTTTAATTGAGATATGCAAATAAGACCAATTTTTTTTCTTTATTTTTGTCATTCATGATGTAATTTGCTAGATCTTTAAATAATACAATCCAGTGTAGGTTAAATGAAATCAGCAAAAGTACTCAAATGCATACTGTCTGAAAATTAGTTTATTTTATTGAAAAATATTACTTCTGAGACAAGATTATTTTTCAAACAAGTATCAGTAGTCCTCCTTATTGTATGTATTTTCCAATTGAAACTGGAGTTTTACTGATGCAGATATTACCTGAGTATGCAAGTAACTTGAATCAAGAGGCACAGTGTAAAAGAGCTGAGAAAAAGCAGAACAATTTTGGTAGAGTTTGACACATGCCCAAGCCACTGGTTGTGATTCATGTTGGAAAGTTCGAGATCCCCCAGTTCTTTCATACTTGTGAAATAAAATTAAAAAAATATCTACCCTCTCTTCCTTTAACTCTGACCCCAAGAACAATTTGAAATGCTATCTTTAATAAAAATCAGCCAATAAAAACTAACAAGCAAACATTCATAGTGTTTAGCTCAGAGAGGTACAGGCTTCAATTTAATTCAGATTATTTTCATGCCAGGTAGTAGCGGGGCCATTTCTCTGTGAAACAAAGGCCCATGAGATAGCAGAGGTTTGGCCTCGTGGGAAGTCAGTCTGGGATTTTGTGTGTATTTGGAACGTTCATTTCTCCCGGGGTGTCCATTCAATTGTATCACAATTGTATTAGAAACTTCTGCTGAAAGAATTCCTCTGAGACATCTTTTATTGACTTCATGGGTCAAGAAGCATAAAAATGAAAGATAGCATTCTAGACTTCCCAGTGACAGGTCATTTACCTCCCTGATCTTGGAAGCAGAATGAAAATAATTCACGGTCAGAGTACTGGCATCGGAGCTGCTGAAAGGACATCCTCTCACTTTCTTTTTAGTGGCATTATTTTTTTTTAATTTTTTCATCATCTCTTTCTAAATTAGAAAATATATTTTTGCCCCCATTTGAAGCAGATGAATTCTTTCACAGCTTTGTTCATCTTGACCTAATAACGCCATTTGAGGCACAGACTTTTGAGTCCTGCCTGTCACAGACATCTTGAAAGTACAGGTGGCAGGTGTTACAACCTTAATTTTCACTTGGCATTTCAAGGGACACCACTTGCACAGCCATGGGCTTTCCCTGAGGTAGCAAATTATGTCCTCCCACGTGCAGTCCTCCAAAGACTATGGAGAGAGACTGCTAAAGACCCTTATTCTTTCTTGAACTGCGATGTTAGGGTGGACTGTCACCCCCAGAAATGCCTCTGTCTCTTCACTGTGGACTACGGAGATCCTGAATTATTACCTTGGATGAAATGCCAACTCTTACACTGATCCTCAGGAGAGGCAACTAAGAATTTTAAGTGTTCCCAGTGTCTGGAAGTTTTTGCTTTGAGCAGTGTCTAGTGCTGTCCTGTGCTGGGATTTCTGCAACTGCAAAAGAGCACAACACAAACAGCAATATAAAATAAATGAGTTGGGTTTCATTCTGATTTAGTTCATTTTTGAGGATCTGAATCAAGGTTGGTTCAAGTCACTAGCCTGCAAATTGTCAAGTGGAAAACAAATCCAAAAATCCCCAAACAAAATCTCTTAATTCTTAGAAGTTGTAACTTTTTCTTCTCGTGCGCTAATAAATCATCTTTTCTGTCTGGTAGCACTCAGCTACCTGACAGCATCACCGGTG
>NW_009648369.1:6248754-6267033 GCF_000708025.1 Charadrius vociferus
TTCAGCAGTTCAACCTTACTGGGTTACTAGAAACTCCTTTTGACTTAATCTGGTCTCTTCCATCTGTATCCACTTCGAATAAACGTCCTCTAAATACCATGTTTTAAGACACAGTACCTTACATTTGCCAAAATCTGAGTTTCGTGCTCTGCCACAGTAGTGGAGTTACCCAAAATTTCCTTAGTAACATCTGGGTGTGAAGCTGCAAACTCATACACTGTAATTACAAGAATCTTCACAGTGTTATTATCATAAATAATTGTTCGATTGGAAATATTCAATAGATACTCAAAGCATTTACATCAGCAACAATGTACAACAACTAATAAAATCACAGAGCTGTTTTATTGCAGACATTCGGAAAAAAGTCTCTGCTTTCAAAACTGCAGCATTTACCAAATTAAAACCTAAGAATAAATAAACCCTAAATAATATATATTTTTATTATCATATTCTGGGGGGTTGCTTGTATTTTAAAATAAATATCCTCACCATTTTATGCCCATTAATGTTTTTGCTTTCTTCGAGATACGAGGAGTGTTTGCTGGTAGGGTGTGTGTATTCTAGAGCACGTGGAGGAAAGATCAGCTCCTGAAACCACTCCAAAAGTTTTGCTCATCCAAGCAAAGAATTATAAACATTCACCTCAGCTGGAGATCCCAGCATCAGAACAAACCACTGTTCAATAACAGCTTTCAAAGACATGTTGATAGTTTGCATTTGAATCCGTTGAAGAAAATTACAGAACTACTGGTGGGCAAACAACTAACAGAAAAGAATTCAAATTTAAGTTGAGCTCTGACCGGAACTGCATTCAGTAGAAAGACTGCATGAATCTTGACTGACTTGGGATCAGGTTTGAACTGATTTTTAATGATTACCTTTATTTCGAAGACAGATCAAAAGCAAGTAAAGTTACAGCTCTTTCTCATTTGAAGCTTATTGTGATGATGTGAGTGAGAATTTGGCTGTGTAAAGTTGAGGGACTGGGTCATTTACCAAGACTGAATTTGCTTTCATTGTTTGTGTTTTTCCCTGAGTTAGACTTGGTTACTATAAATTGTTTTGACTTGCAAACATTCTGAGAACTATGGGCAAAAAAGTTTCTGCTGGTATAACCCTATTAATATAAGTGTCCTAGACATAAAAAATAGCTTTTTATGACTGATATGGTATGTTGTGTGAGGCAGAAGTCTTTAGTGTGCTATTTATACCTCAATCTTTATCATCAAATGCAAGACAGCATAGGAAAGGTTAGAATTTGGCTCTTAGTTTAATCTTGTTAGGCATTTGAATTTTTCTTGGTTTTCATTGTGAGGCAGATTTCTCCTTTATTACCATTGCTACTCTGGCAACTTTTTTTTCCTGTACTTACATTTCATAGATTTTTTTTTTACTTCTAGTCAGATCTGCTTTTGTCTTATAAGGAAAGAAAATAAAAAGGCCAGTCTGTTATCTCACATTTCGGTTAAGTCTAACATATATTTGCTTAGGGGTAAAAAAGGTTGAAGAAAAAAGGGAAATGTCAAAAATGAATAATAAATGGCATATAAACAGAAGCAGATTTTCTGTGATATGTTACCCCTGATAAACTTGATAATGTTTCCCAAATGTGTTGCCTTGATTCAGATCCAAACCTACTGGTCAGGTTTTATGTGCTATTTTTAATTTTACCGCTCAAAAAACTTTACATCATCTTGTAGGAATTCCCTCCTACTGCATAGCTGTATCTAGTTATTTGTAGGTTAAAATTCATCTTAATATAGATTCATATAAAACATGTGTTACCACAGAGGCAGCAAAAAGACAGATCTGGGTGGGTAAAACAAGCTGGATTTGCAAGGAAGCTCTTTTTTCTTTTTAATGAAATATGTTTTCCTTTGAGGTCACTCCGCTGTTTGATATTGTAGACTCCAAGGTCTTTCCATTCAGTAAACTTTCCTTGCCCTTTAAACAGTGAAATCAGAATGTGAGAGGCGAATACAAACAACTAGGGACAGGGGGACCTGGAAACATTTAGGATACACAGAAAGCCTCTAGAACTAGGCAATGAAATCAAGAGATATTGCAAAACAATTCCGCTCTTTGCAGTACTTAAAAATAGAAATTGTCTCCTACAGGTACCACTGCACTGACTTAGTGGAGTTACTCTACTCCAGACTGATACTAGTGGAGATAGTTTTATAGAAAGAGTCTTTCTCAACATAAAATACTGAAGATGTGGGAGCATTAAAATGGATGGAGGGAAGAAAGGAATGGTGCTTCCAATGGCACATAGCACTGACAATACTGATAGGAGAAAACACAACCCTAGTAATGGAAAAGCTTTGTGGTGTTACTTGCTGATCAGTTTGTTATCTAGCGGGTTTTCACCATTATCACATAGCAAATAGTCGGTACGCTGCAAGTAATATCCTTCAATACTGAGTTCGTGCTTCAGTGCCCCAGCCTCAGCTAAATTCAGTATTTTGGAGTAGGTTGGGCCTGATGAACTGCATCATAAGGTGTTTGATGAACTGGCTTAACACAGACTGTAGTTATATGTGATTACTTCTAAAGGGAAGGTGGGACAAGCACCTGCCCTTAAAAATCAGGAAGAGGTGTGAAAATAAGGGTCCAGTCAGATAACGGGCATGTGTGACTGTGTCAAAGCGGTACAGTTTCCTTAATAGAGAGGAAGCAGAGGAGGAGCAGCAATACCAAGTCATTTGCCTCCACGAGGTTTTTCATACTAGCCCACACTGATTGCCTGTAAGTAGCTAAAGAAATGTGGTCTGGATAACTCTGTTACAGGGTCAATAAAAGCCCATTCTTGAACACAGACACTCCAGCCCTACAGCTGTATGGGGCCAGGGCACGGCTGTGAGCACCAAGAGCCTCTCAGTGCCTGGCATGCTTTAGTCCCACCCCATAGCCTGGTACCCTAGAAGGTCCACCCACAGCTCAAGCCTTTGCTCCATCAGGTGTGACAATGCTGGTTTGGTGGCAGAGAAAGAATAAGGGTGAATGTTAATTCTTACTCCAGGTAGCTGTGGCTCAAGAAGATGGAGACACTGGGTAAGGAAAAAAATTGTTCACCAAACGTTTGTTTGGTTATTACATTATACCTTTTGTGTAGTTATTCCTTTAAACAAACATCAAAATATGTTCATTTGTATTAAGGAAAATGTTTAATTTTATTAAGTGGTATTGATTTTAAAGGGGGCCTACAGGAGAGCTGGGGAAGGACTTTTTACTAGGGCATGTAGTGATAGGACGAGGGGGAATGGCTTTAAACTGGAAGAGGGCAGGTTTACATTAAACATTAGGAAGAAATTTTTCACTTTAAGGTTGGTAAGGCACTGGCACAGCTTGTCCAGGGAAGTTGTGGAGGCCCCATCCCTGGAGGTGTTCAAGGCCAGGCTGGAGGTGGCCTTGGGCAACCCGGTCTAGTGGGAGGTGTCCCTGCCCATGGCAGGGGGGTTGGAACTCAGTGATTTTCAAGGTACCTTCCAACCTCAACCATTCTATGTCTGTGATTCTATGTATATAAAACTGTAGCCAACTGTTGAAATACAAACTCTGCCATGCAGTCTGAAATATGAGGGACTCACATGTCATCTCTCATCTGCTGCTGAAACACCATAATTGATTTCAAATTCAATAATTTATCCTGATTGAAGTTTATGAACATTAAGGCAAAATACTAACATTCTAACATTAATGTTTTTTAAAGCTTTAGTGGAAATTAATGGATAAGAGATCTCTGTGCTGCCTCTCACTAGGAAAGACACCTTTTTGCCTTTGTTTACCAGTTCATGTAACAGGGATAATTATGCAAGGCTAGATCATTTAATCAGTGGGTTAACAGGGCTTGCATGAGTGCTCTGGAGTCAGAGATTACATTTGTTTTTCTTCCTTATTTGAGTGCCCTTTAACTATACGAGTGGTTTGCTAAAGCCATGAATTATAATTAATATAATCTGAGAAAGGTGAAGTGTAGCATAATTGAATATGGGTAAAATGTTACTCTCACTCTCTTATGCGTGCTATATAATTATTATCAGCAGATAGTCGAAGTAAGAAAGAAAAGAACACAATGAAATCTAATAGTTATAATGATGTGTTTAATAACCACAGGTGCCAGACAAATGCTGAATTTTGTGAACCCTTGTTTATCTCAGTTCCATCACTCCTTGATCTTACCTGGGGAAGAAAAGACCCTTCTCTCTTTTCACGTAAACTGTTGAGACAATGTTTTGGAAGCGGATTTCATTCCAGTATTTCACGTTTTGTGTTTTCTTTGTTTTGTTTTTCTTTTTTTTAATATGCCTGTGGGAGAGGTGGGAGTCCAAGCTCTGCTACATCCTGCAAAGAGGCCAAAGAAGGAAGCAGGACACAGCAGCAGTAAGAAAGAAAGAAGAGAAAAATTGGCTGTGTATAGGATTGCAGGGGGGAAAAAAAGCAGCAAAACCACAAAAAGCCTTCTGAGTGAGTTGGAAGAGGGAACAATACAGCTTTGTACAAACCATACTCCGTGGAGAATGATGTGTGTGCAGCTCAGAAAAAGGGTTTCCTCACTCAGACGCCTGTGTAAACATGGCTTAGGAGCCCAAGTCTCTTCTTTTATGTATTGTTTATATTCTAGTGTAATTCCATTAGTTTAAGTGACATCAGAAGGTAAAAAAGATGCTTTCCTTTAGTCTAAATGCTAGGAAAAGAAATCATTATCCCTGTGGTAAAAGCCTAAAAGAAGAAGTCTCACGTGTTAGATGTACATAGTATTGCTCTATTCATAGTGGGAAGGTAGGGAGGGCAATATAGGAAACTACATAAGCCTTGTACCCTGTTGAAGTATAGAAGGGCACAGGTACATCTTTGGGGTGCCTGTCTGTAAAAGCAAATTAACATGAAGCCTAAATATAAGAGAGGATGATATCTAGAGAAGGCAGCTGAGATCTCTGATGAGCTGAACCCTTCCACAAGGTTTTTGCCTAAGGACTACTTGCAGACTGAGGAAAGATCGCAGTGTTGGGTTTAACTGTGGGTATACAACACGAGAGACATGAAGCCTTCTAGCCATGTTATTTAGGTAGAGATTTTTGCTTGTGAGAGCAGACTTTTTGATTGTTTTGTCTCCTGCCTTGTTTGAAAAGGCAGAAACCGGAGGCTGTAGGTGAAACAATTGGAGGACACAAGGATTACTTCAGACGTTATCTGCAGTAAGCACTGGCAGCAGGTTGAGTATCTGTTCACTGACATGTAGAACAGCCTTCTCTCTGCTTTGTCTTAATGCTTACTCATAACCAAACTGGAAAGGCAACCCAAAATTCTCATAGGTAGCACAGAGGCACAAGATCAAGATGGGGCACTCAGAAGTCAGCATGGAAATAAACTTCAAATTTTGTATCCAATCTTGTAATCCACCTGCAATGGCCATTTATATTACTTAAGCACAGTACTTTACTCCTGCCCTATTTAATCCTATTTTCAGTGATTTTTCCATTTGCCAAGATTATTTTGAAGTCTATTTCTGGCCTTCAGTGTATCATTTGGGTTCAATTGCAGGGTCCCTTTACAATGACTGTGGCTAAAAAGGGCATCTCCCCCACCCGCCCCCGGCACTGTTCACGCATTCCCACCCAATTCCTTGCCCTGAACAACGTGTCGTGTCACCTTGCAGTCTACAGTATGCAGTTGAAAACTAATCCTTTTGGGGGTGTTTGGCCAGATTAGTTCCAACCGCTATGTGAATGATTATGTCCAAGGAAAAGAGTGGCCTGGGGAAAATAGGTCTGTTTTTCAGTAGCAAGCTGTACCTCAGTCTTTTTGTTGCACCCTCAGTGCTTCCCACATTGGTATTATCTACAAATGTAGTGAAAGTATTATCTAGCCAATTGTCTGTAACTTTTATAAATATATTGAAGAACACTGGACATTAGGACAGGCCTTTGCAAATCTCCTTTTGATACATATCTTGCGTCTGGCAATGAACTACTGATGACTCTAAGTATGTTTTTCTTGTATGAGGTTCATTTAAGTGAATTATTTTGGATTAACCTGTTTGGTGTTTTTTTTTCCTTTTTTATAGACAGGTTCGTCTATACAACCATGTTCATGCTAAGTTGGTAGTCTGTAAGGTATCTACTAGATGAATGGATTTAAAATAAACACTTCCCCTTGAACATCCAGATGTTAGACTAGAGAGGTAATTCTTAAGCCTTCACTCCTGTCTGGAATTAATGTTCCTGATATGGACAAGTATAGGTTGTGCAGTTTTAGAGTGTCCATGGACAGGAGTTTTATAGATGCAGAGAACTTACATCAAGAAATTCTCTGTACCAAATATGAGGAATATATTCCTTCATAGGTCTTCAAGGATGCTGTGTCTAATTTCTAGGAACTTTTTCTTCACATCATAGCAAACCATCTCCTGAATTGGCACAAATCAGAATAGTTCTATTTAATGAACAGCTCTAATATATCCAAGTAGACGATGCAGCCTTACTAAGCACTACATTCTGAGGCAAAATGCTGCCAGTCTACACTTACGCCCTATTTAACTACATTGTCTGTTTAGAAATATAGGCTTTTAGTTTTGGTGTTCAATTATAAAACTGAAAAAAAAAAAAAAAGGAAAAAATAGTAAAAGACAGGGAAGATTTCAGTATGAGCTGAGGCTAAAAGGCCTTATTTACCTAACAGAGAGGCCACAGCACCTACAGTACTGCCAACAGTAGAAGCAACAATGACTGGGACCCCTGGGCATCAGCAGCATCTTCTGATGAAGGCAAGCAAAGCAATTTGCAAATTGTACAGAATCTGCAGGATAGGTTTTAGTTGCACTAGTTTTGTGCAAAGCATGGATTATTTTAGATGCATTTGTCTCTGAGGTGAAGTGTCAGGTGCTGCAGACTTCAGGTGTGCTCACACGCTCTGTGGTCTGGTCTTCAGCGTGAGAATGGTAAAATGAGGGTATATTGCACCAAGTTCCCAAACAGGAATATCGATTCATCATCGTGTCCTATTCCACCAGTCTTTGCCAGGGTGCAAAACAAATCCTGAAAGTTTTTGTCATTCCTGTGAAAAAGAGCTGCAGTAGCACGATAGTGCCACTCTTTTGAAGACAGAGGATTTGTCTGGCTCTGATAGAATTTTTTGTTCAATTCTCAAATTAAAAACATTAGAGTAGACAAACACAAAAGCAGGAAGTGGATGAGAGATATGTGCAACTTCGCAACAAGAAAGCAAGGCTTTTACCTGAGGAGACCCTGGTATTGGAGGGAAGAGAGCTTACGTGTATGGGTGTGAGCCAAGCTATGATCTTTGGCATGTTTTATTTTCAAGCATAGACATAGCCTGAAGTCATCAGACACACATTTCCCACTTCCTTAATATCCAATCTGCAGATTAAGTCGAGGAAATGTGAGTTGCGTTTACCACCTCTTCTCTTGCAAATGAGATGTGTGCGGTGGGGTCAGGATGGTTGTGGCTTTTTCTGCAAACACACTAGCCCACGGCTGGATCTAAGATGAGGGCAAGTGACATGGCAGAGTTTGTATCCATATACAGCAGGCCCCGTGGTAATAATTAAGCAATATATTTGGGTGTGTCTGCATTAATTTCTTGATTTAGATCAAGGGAGTGGAGTTTTTGAAGCAACTCTCTCGCCCATGTGCTGGAGCTATCTTGGAGCACGCAAAGCAACTCCTTTCTCCTGAGACTAAACCAGGAGGTGTGCTCCTGAAGTTCACTTCACAGCTCTGTGTGCTAATGAACATTCAGCCCATGACACCAGAATAGATCTGGACTTAAGTAAAACCTCCAAAATACGTATACAGGGGGCATCATGTCCTCAGCACCAAGAATTTAGCTCTACAGATCCATTCCTCTTGGGCCCCACAACTTCTTAAATTTGACATAACCCAAGGATGAGCAGTTAACATTTTTTTACTTTGTGCTTTGGTTCTGTTTAGTACAGACATTACGACTAGGAAAGGGCCAAATTCATTGTTATTTAGTGCTAATTAGAACTTTAGTATACACTTCTTTATTGCTATTTACCACAGTCACCAGGACATGGCGGTAAAAGGCTCAGTGTCTTCCCTGATTTCCCATCAGTCATAGGAAGACGTAACTTGCATCAATACTCACCTTTAAGGAAACATTTGTATCAAACTGACCAGAGCTGCAGCATCTCAAACAGGAACCAGCAAGAAAAAAACCTCTTAGAAAACTAAACCAAAAACTAGCAAAGTCCACCTTCCCTCCAACCAACTGAGCTCCTGCCTGCGAACGTCAGTTAGTAAAGCACACTGGAGTGCAGCATCTTACTTCAAAAGCAATTTGAGAAAAGTAACCTTCCCTTTAAAAACCCTGCTGTTCCAGTGTTGCATAATAAAACATAATCCAGAAGTCCTGTAAAAATTAGAATTCATAGAAAACTGAACCGAATTTTTACCAGTGTGTTGAGAGGTGCGCTACTGGAGGCAATTTCACCCAGGTGACTGAGTTGGGATCCAGTTTAGGATGATCATCCCAAACTGCCAAGAGTAATTGAAGGAAAGAAAATTCTTTCTCCACTTTTCCCATGTTCATTTTCTTGTTCCTAACAGTTGCTTGTAATAATTTCCAAATGTGGGAGCCTGATAGGGTGAAACAGTTGAGAAGTTTTTTCATTGTCAGCAGCAACCTGAACTAATTCTGCTTTATTAGCATGATGCAGAATAAATTCTTGCAGAACTGTGAAGGCTTTCTTGGAAATATTTCTGACAAAACATGCTGGAAGTTGGTTTCATCATGAGATAAAGATGTTTCCCAAATTCTGTTCTGGATCTTCTCTTCAGAAATATTTAACAGAGAATCATAATCTTATTAGGCAATCTCAGTAATCCAAAATTAATATATGTGTATAGAAAATTGCTCAGAGAAATGTTTTTCGTTGGTAAGAACAGTAGGGAACAAGTGAGTTAAAGTTCAACACATGGACAGGGACTGGATATAGAAAGATCAGATACTGCACGGAAACGTATCATCATGGCAATTTAAAATAAATATTGTGACACAGGTAACATATCAGTGCAGAGAGACAAACATTAATGGCACAATGTTATATAATACTGTAGCGTTCCTCAGAAAATTGGATAAAGATTGCACAATTTCCCTGTGTGAATAGTTTCCTTAAATTATCACAAATACATGTATGACAAAGCAAGCAGGTTTTTTATTTTAATTTAGGATTTTGACTATGCCCAGTAGTGCCTCCCTGAGTCATAGTGAAGAGACGTATTCCCAGGGTTTCTGTTCAGCTGTGTTCACTCATCCAAGCCAAATTCTTTGGACTGAATCCAGCAGCTTTACACAAGTGGAAGTTACGCCTGCTAGAAATATCAAGATCCCTGTGATTTCAAAGAAAAACTTATATGCGTGCAAACAATTGTGCTCCACCACCCATAGAGCCTTGTTAAAGATGGTCTCAGGAATGCAGAAATCACAGCACCAGAAAGTGAGCAAGTTAAAGGGCGGTGCAGGAGGGAACCTGTAAGGTCACAGACAACTTTGCCTGGGTCTCAAAATGATCTCTATTCACTAATCACCATAAAATACAAAATGTTTAAACCTGTTATTAATTAGATTAGAACTATTCCCACTTTCTGCAAAGTGTCATAGAAAGAATTTTGTAAATACCGCCAGTTCATGCCTTAAACTCAGCAGAAGAGAGTCTTTGCATCAACCAAATGCATCTAACTGCCTGGTGGAAATGCCAGCAATGGTTTGAGAAAGGGCAAAAACCATACTGGCAATCTGAAGCCATATATTCCAAGTTATAGAAATAAAGGAATTGGTGGGGTTTTTTTGGTTTTTTTTATTTTATTTTAGATAAATCCGTATGGCTTGCAGCTGGACTATTCAATGAAAAGGGTAACATTTGGTATGCAATGCCAACCGAAGCTTGAATTTTTTAAAGGTCTCTCTAACATTGTATCAAATCTCATTTTTTTGTGATTTAAAATAGTAGCATCACTGACTGAAATGGCTTTACTGCACTGCTTTTTAAATGACCTGTCTATGTGCTGACAAAATCTAAATAAAGTCTATTCATCAGCAATATGATGTGCTTCATGAAATTAGTAAGAACAGGTCTGTGTGTTTGTGAGGTCAGGAAATTGCTGGTCTTAAGAAGCAAAACAATCTGAAAGCTGATGATCAGGTTTACCTTTTTACCTTTAAAAGCCACAGCAGTTCACCTCAACTTTCTATCTTGTTGCTTTTCCGGTCCATCTAGCTATCATTTATATTAATGCTTTCCTGTTTAGCCTCATGGTATTATTATTCAGCTTAGTGGCATGCATTCTTCATTGCTCACCTGAAGTCTGAATTTGTAAAACTGTCATCTTTATAGCACTGTGGACTCAAAGGCCTATGTATTAATCAGTTTTGCTGTGTTTCGCTGAAGTATTAGTTTTTGTGTATTGGTGAGTAACGTAGGGAATACGGCACATCCATCAAGGTGTACCATAACAAGCTCAGACAGTTTCTCGTTGCTTCCCCAAGTTTCTTTTTATGTCGCCGAATCACCAGCTACAGGTGCAACGACTCCACCGTATGTGCACATCGAAAACAAAACATTTAGTCCTCTCTGTGATTTATCCCTGAAGCACAAAAAAAATCCACCAAAATTAGCTGTTCTCAATAATTGCATTTGCAGGGAACGTACACCCTTATGGTGATGGATAGAAAAGGCCATGGATGTGATATTTCTATACCTGTGTTAATGATGACAGATATAAATATTCTAAATACTGTACATGTAACCCTCCATTAAATTCAGCTCTTTTTAAAGATCACTCATTCTTCATTCAGTCGTTACCCCCTCCCAAGCCCAATTAATTACACTATTATCTCTTTTATAATATTTGTACTTAATCCTTCATGATCCTTCTTGTCTCATTATCTGAAATAGAATAGAAAGTGAGTGAAAAAAATCCAGGTTAAACTGCAGGGAATTTCCTGCTGTCTAATCAGAGATCTTTTTTTTAGTTTACAAAGTGGCTCTACTGCTGTGCTACCAGGAGTTTTAAAGCTTGATTTTTTTCTTAGTAAGTAGGAATTTGAAGCACATATCCAAGAGGACTCCAGATACTTCAGAGCATCTTAGACCTTAAACAATTTTGAGGGAAGTGATTGAATCACAGAGTTAAATGTTTATATCTATCTCTGGAGAACTAAACAAGCTGCTGTAAAGGTGCTTAATGGATATTTCCTCATATAGAAGCAAATAGACTGAAAAGTCTTGACCTGCCAAGCAGGTTAGATAGATCTTTTGGGACAAGCACTATGTGCACAGGCTAAAAGTCTCCTGGGCTGACACTTGTGAAGGGCTGAATTCAGCTGTCCAGTGAAGGATGGAGCTGGAGGAATCCACCTTTTATGCTTCTGTTCCTCTCTAAATGTCTCTTTCTGGGAACCTTAAGGGATGTATTCCGTAACGTTTGTCCAATGGTCACATCTGACGGCAATTATGACCACAAAGCAAGAGGACTGAATAGGGCGTTCAGTGCCTTAGGTGGCTACAAGTGTGATGGGGGTGATGGCAGCAAAGAACACGGGCCACTGAAAGGTCTGCAGGCTCAGGTCCCCTCCCCACACACGCACAGAGCAATGTGGTACCCAGATGGCGACGTAACACACACACACAGAGCAATGCCACACACACGCGCAGCAATGCGGTAAGCAGCAATGCAATGCACACCCAGCAGCGCAACACCCACCCATCCATGCCACCCACTCATGTGCACCCACTGCCTGCCCACTCCCCACCAGCCCCTGGCACTCAGTGGGTGTCCGTCTGTCCCCTCCATATGATCCAGCCGCCTCCCCACTCCCCTGCCCCATCACAGCCGGGCGAGGGGGTGGTGAGGCAGCCGGGGGGAGAGAGCCGGGGGCGATGGCCGGGATAATGGGCGCTGTGTGTCGGGCCATAAACCACACAGTGCTGGGGAGGACACGGGGAAGCCGTGTCGGTTTCTGCTCATCCATCACCTGTCAGGGCTCTGCTCCAGCAGCCCCGAGATGAAAGAGCCCAGCTTTGTCTATTGTCTCTCTCGCCGGTCACTCTGGAACCGTTCCCGTGCTGGAGCCTTGATGTTAATCCCAGTGAACTGGGGGGGCTGTCAGGCCAACATGCCGGCAATTTAGTGAAAAATCATTTTGGGGCAGACGCTCTGCGGAGTTATCTTCCCTACCGTGTTGCTCTCTGTCTTTGCAAGCTGTGCTAATCTCTTTCCCATCAGCGATGGGGCTCCGGGGACTCACTCACATGAGCCCGCAGCCCTTCATCCCTCTGTGGGATCACTGACATTATGGACTGTGAAAAGCTACACATAACTTCCTGCAAGGTTAGGAGGGGGAGACTTTTAATTCTCTAAACCTACAGCAAATAGTTCCTTTCTGAGCAGGCATAGCTGAGAAATTAATGTCATGTCCTCGCTACATCATCCATGTAGTTTCCCTCTTTACATTTATTATTTTCCTCTTTACATTTATTACTTTTATTAAACACTATTATCATGCTTATTTAAAAAAGAAAAACCCACTCAGCCTCACATCATCTTTTTTTCCTAGGGCATGCGATTTCCTTCATTACCTGGTGTTTAATACTAAAAGCTCGGCAACTTTATGTTTATCTTTATCTTGGCAATCTTAATTAAAAAATAGAAATAATTGCTCAACCTTGGAGAATCAAAGCTCAGCGTTACAGGGAGGCTGTAGTTGCAGAAATGCTGACTTCTGTCTTGGTAACCAGCTTAGGGCATTTTCTTGTCTCTGAAGTTCTTAGCAGCTGAAGACATTTACCATAGCTGTATTACACATAAATACCTATGAGCTAGCTTTTTGTTATCTGTCAATCAGATAATAAACTTCAAAATGATCCATTAGGCATATAGTAGTATAGTGTCAGGAGCTGTATCTGAACACTGAAGTTCAGTCATCTGTACGGTTAGACCTGAGTCTCTTGAAGGCACCTTCCAAATGATGCTGCAGGAACAGCTTGTCCCAATTGCAATTTGAACACAGGCAACCTTTTTTGGAAACACCAAGAGTGGTGACAAGTCGCATCCCTCAGGGGTCTGTGTTTGGCCCAGTACTTTTTAATATCTTCATCAGTGACATAGACAGTGGGATCAAGCGTACCCTCAGCAATTTTGAAGATGACACCAAGCTGAGTGGTGTGGTTGACATGCCTGAGGGATGGGATGCCATCCAGAGGGTCCTGGACAGGCTCAAGAAGTGGGCCTGCGTGCACTTCATGAGGTTCAAAAAGGCTAAGTGCAAGGTCCTACACATGGGTTGAGGCAGCCCCCCATATCAATATAGGCTGGGGGATGAAGGGATTGAGAGTAGTTCTGCAGAGAAGGACTTGGGGGTACTGGTAGATGAAAAGTTGGGCATGAGCCAACAATGAGCACTTGCAGCCCAGAAAGCCAATGGTATCCTGGGCTGCATCAAAAGAAGTGTGACCAGCAGGTCCAGGGAAGTGATTCTGCCCCTCTACTCTGCTCTGGTGGGATGCCACCTGGACTACTGCATCCAGCTGTGGAGCCCTGAGCACAGGAAGGACACAGACCTGTTGGAGTGGGTCCAAGGGAAAGCCACAAAAGTGATCAGAGAGCTGGAGCACCTCTCCTACGAGGACAGACAGAGAGAGTTGGGGTTGTACAGCCTAGAGAAGAGAAGGCTCTGAGGAGATCTTGTTGCAGCCTTTCAGTACTTAGAGGGGTCTTACAGGTAAGATGGGGACAAACGTTTTAGTAGAGCCTGTTGCGATAGGACAAGGGGTAATGGCTTTAAACTAAAAGATGGTAGATTCAGGCTAGATATAAGGAAGAAAGTTTTTATGATGAAGGTGGTGAAACACTGGCACAGGTTTGTCGGAGAGGTGGTAGAATCCACCATCCCTGGAAACATTCAAGGTCAGGTTGGACGGGACTCTGAGCAACCTGATTGAGTGGAAGATGTCCTTGGTCACTGCAGGGGGGTTGGGCTAGATGACCTTTGGGTGTCCCTTCCAACCCAAATAGTTCTATGATTCTATGATTGTAAGAGCTTCGTACTGTGAACGCGGTCAACTCATGCCAGTTGACACGGGAGGCCAATGAACGGGCTTTAATTTCTAAGTATAGACACCCTCTAGTGCCAAAAAGAAAAAAAAAAAAGGGGGGGGGGGGGGCGGGGCACAGGATTTTAGATCCTCTGGTCTCAGAAAACCCGTGTGTTTCTATTTTATATGTAGTTCACAGAGGGAGTTAGACATCCCTGATGAGATGTAAGGGCAGTGGGCATGACACCATGTGCTGTAGGCATGGTCGGTGTTTCTGCCTAGAAGCAGCCACTGGGGACATGTCCTCAAAACTGCCTGTCACGTGTGACCATTGTGTGACCATCATAGGACTCCTTCATGCTCCTGGGATACGCGGCTCCAAGCAACAGACATGAGCAGGGTACAGAAAGTAAGGCTGCAAAAGGTCCCTTGACATAGCAAAGTACAAAAAGTGAAGGCTATTTGCAAAAATCATGCCTTCATATAAGGTCTTGAACTGTCTTAACTGGAAAGGGATAAAGTTCTCAGAGGGCTAAAGTTCTGGAAATAAAATAAAATCATGTTTTCAATTGATATTACTCCTGCATATCATCAGTATGGTATGGTAACAGAACTGGAATTTAAATGGTATGAAAAGAAGCCAATGTATTTTTCATATTGACATTAGCTTTTCAATATTATTTCTTCACAAGTCAAAACAGAGTGGTCTTGTCTCAGTGAAGTCATTTTGCAGTAACAGCAGCAAAGGAGTTCTTGGTTGGTGATTCTTTGGATTGATTTATTTTATTTTGTTTTGTTTTGTTCTGAAAATCTGCTAGCTTTGCAATAGCTCTACTCTTTCTGGAGTTTTTCCAGCGACTTTGGTTTGTGCAAAATTCACTTAATAACATGCTTTTCGAAATCCCACCTTAGAATGCCCATTTAGAAGCTATTGGAAAATTCAGATTTGCATAGGAAACAATCAATAAGGTTGACAGAATGCTAGTAATGCATATATAGTAAGAGAATATGACTTTTTTTTTTTTTAATCAGTTTTTACAAGTAGGGAGAATGGACTTGCAAAGACATTTCTACACTGCAAGTTATCTCAGCACAAACGCACAAACTAACTCTACCAAAGGGGGATTAGTGCAGAGGAAGTCTAGATGCACAGACATCACAGACACACATGCACTGTACTGTTGTATTTGCATGCTGCTGGCTGGAATTAAGCTCAAGATGAGATTTTATCTCTCTTGGGTGCAGGCCTGTAAGAATACTCAATTCCCTTAGAATACTGAGGCTGATTTGCATTAAGTGACCTGCACTATGTCAAAATAGGAACAAATATAAACAACTCTGAGTCATGTCGAAGTGCTGCACTTGAAGCATTTACTTCAAAAAGAGTTTTGAAAGCAATGATCCAGTGTATCTTACACTGCAACACCTGGTGGCCCATAGCAACTTCTATCTGTGTTCATAAGCTTTTGATGATCACTGTAGCGTGGCGTATTTACCTGATTTCCTTAGCAATACCATTTTAAGAGTGTTCAGTGGCTTCTGCCTCCTGAGATCACCAAAAATACCAATTGCCTACAAGTGTTCTTATGCCCTGCCCCAACTGGCTGGTATTATCTAAAAGGAAAACATTTCTTGTGGATAGATTCCAATGCACCATTTTCTGCAGTAGCAAAAAAAAAAAACAAACCCAAAAACAAAAACAACCCAAAAACCCAACAATACAAACAAACATTTCCAAAATCCAGAAAGGCCACTTTTCTTGGTAACCTACAAGGCTTGTGTGTGTGCATAAACTTAAAAAAAAAAAAATAAAAAAAATTAAAAGCTAATCTGTGCTGCATACTGAATAGGAGAGAACCTGATTGAGACATCTTACCAAGATGGGGCTGTACTGGTCGTCAAAAGATCTCTTCATCCTCTTGCCAAGAGCATGGTGGCCATGCAAAGGAGTTCTGGTGAGAAAGAAGTTCTTTTGGG
Source organism: Charadrius vociferus (assembly GCF_000708025.1). NCBI lineage: Eukaryota > Metazoa > Chordata > Aves > Charadriiformes > Charadriidae > Charadrius > Charadrius vociferus. The sequence continues at coordinate 6,264,812 of NW_009648369.1, forward strand.
GGGAGGTGGAAGCTCCCAGGTGGAGTGAGAGTTTAGGAACAGAGCCACTGCATAGGCAAAGTCAAGGTAGTGCTCAGCATATCGCTGTGACTGCTCTCCTGACAGCTGAAGTATGTCTTTTTTAAGTCAAGAGATATTTGCTAGTGCTCTTTCTACCGTACTGACATTTGACATGGCATTTCAGAAGTGCATGAGAAACTTTGATGAGCCTGACTACAGATTTCCCTATATCCCCTGTGATCCTAGTTTCATGAGTTACCACTTGTCAGCTGAGTGGCAGGAGCTGGCTCTGTGTTTGTAGCAAATGGAGATAAAATGAGTCACACCAGACCTCAGTGAAAAAGGTAATGCTCTTATGTTATCCTTGGTGGCAGTAATAGGCTGTGATTAAGCATGCAGTGAGCGCCTGTGGTTCAGCTGATTTGTGGTAACTCATTAATATTCAATACCTTGATCACATGTCAGAGCCCTCAGTTTTCTTTAGCTCTTGTAAAAAGTCTTAGGCAGGAATTATGCCTTGGGAAGGACTTTCTACCTCTCACAGGTATGATTTTCCCAGGAGTTTAAGCCTGTAGCATTTGGGGGATGTTCTGCCCTTGAGACTCTGTTGTGAATCACGTTTAAGTAAGAAAGAAACTCAAATCCTACCCTGGCCTCTGGCTGGTATAGTAAATCTGTAAAAATCACTCCAGCTGAGAGGTATGGATCCACACAGACCTATGCAGAATGTAAAGCACATAATCCTGAGAAAACTGCCTGGGCCACATAGGAAAGGAGCTGTAGCATGCACAGAATATATACCAGGGACATGTGCAAAGACAGACTTTTCCCCCGACTGGTGATGTGTGAGAGTTAACATTTGGGTTGTGAGACATTTAACTGCTGCCTTCCCCCTCAGCGTGTTTGATAACGACTGAGGGGAAAGGTGCAAGTTGCTCCATGCAGCGTAGAAGAACGACAGAGCTGGGTGGCCTGGGCAAAAATAAGGTTTACAAAGCAAGTTTTTAAAAGCAGGCATTTAAAAGCAGGGTATTGTACCCTTTCTGTCAGCTAAAGTGGCTTTTTATGGATATCAGCTCATGGGGCTGGACTGAAGGGCAGGCAGGGATGCCAGATAGGTCAGCTGGGTGCTGAACTGACATGTCCTAAAGGAGTGAGACAGGATCCAAGAGCAATGCCAATATTAAAACATGTGTTAGGACAAAAAATGATCAATACCTACTACTTTTGATAGTCCTCAGTTCTGCGCAGCAGCAGTGAGCAGTCCATGAGTTGTTTTATTGATGACACCGCAGGCTGTGAGACAAACTCCATGGATAAAGATTTTCAGGTTTGCTTTATGGCCTTTCCAATAAAGAGTAATCTTTTTTTCAATAGGATAAGAATTATCGACAATCCTTTACATTATAACAAATGCCTGAAATATACCGTAGCTAATTTAGCTTTAATAAGAAAGTAATTACAAAGCCAATACATACCTATTGATTTCTACAATTACATTTACTGGACTTTATCATCTACCTACTGTTACATGCACAGAGTCTGCTAAATCTTTCAATTCATATTTTAAAATCTTAGAGAGGGACCTGTATCTTATTAAGGCTAAAGGCATTGCTGAGCACAGGAGTCCATTTTCAGTGGTTTAGAATTTCCTCTATTTTCTAGGCTATTATTTTTTAAGCCAAGCATCTGCTTCATGTGGAATTCTGTGCATGTGCACAGAAAATTTTGTCCAAAATTCTTCAGCTGTTTCAGAAAACAGATATAACACTTTTGAGAAAAGTATATCATTTTGTACATGTTACAGAGGTGATTTACTTTAAGTAATCCAATTACCCACATGCCACAGGGCTTTAAATTTGTCAGGGAGGGACTGCGCCTTTTACAGCATCTCAGTCCTCATCTTCCCACAGCAGCACATGTCACCCCATTCTCGCTGTAAAGTCATTCCCTTTTCTCATTTCATTCTCTGCACTTTTATAGGCTCACCAGTTCTCAGACCAAGCTTCTTTTTTTGTGCCTGAGCAGGAGGTTTGGCCTGAGACCTCCCAAAGCCTCCTCCCAGGCAGCTGGTTTGATCTCTGATTCTCCATCCAGCCTCAGCTCTGCACTGGTACTGTTCTTCACATCCTGCTCACATTTTTCTCCCAGTCTCCCGCTGCAAGCTGCTTTTTTTTTTTTTTTTTTTTCCCCAAAAAACCCCCTGGCAAATTTCAAACCCT